>NC_057801.1:533815594-533816556 GCF_018294505.1 Triticum aestivum | reverse complement strand
GAACCATGTCTTACGGACACATTTGTCTGAAATGTGAGGGGGAGTTATAGTTCTACCCTTGCCTATAGGCTTCTCGGCTTGGGTCTGTGTACTGAGGGTCGGGGATAGTAGAGTAACTTTTCTTCTCCCCAAATAGTGGGTGGGAGCGATTTCGGGTGAGGAGGGCGTGTTTTGAACTATAGTGGGCGCGAGCGATTTTGGGCGAGGAGAGCGTGTTTTGAAATAGTGGACGCAAGCTATTTCGGGTGAGGAGAGCGTGTTTTGCCGACCATGGTTTATGAATTATTCGGCACATGTCATTTCGGCCGAGGAGAAGGCGCGCTTGGATGAAGTTACGAACCTACCCTCGATGTACAACGGGCCAATTGATGCATGTCCCACATAGGACGGTAATTTCGTGTCTCCCATTTATTTGCTCGGGCGAATTCCACCGAGCAGAGAGGATGTTTAATGGTCCATTCAAATTTTGGGAGAACAAGCATCCACGTCTACCTTACCAAGTCGATTTCAAATTTTGAAATATTAGCTTGCCACTTCTTTTTTAGATGGAGAGATGATGCTCAGGAGTAATGTGTTTTTACATGCTCGTTGCTAGCAATTTACTATATGAGAAATAGTTGACCCACTCAAAAACGCGAATCAAACCCAAAATGAAATATCTTGATTCAATGAAATAGCTCGTTCAGTAGGTCAAAATAGTGAACTGAATCCAAAATTGAACGCCTCAATCGAGTAGCATGTTGTACAGTATTATAGTACTCCATGAACATGTTGAAAGTCAAACTAATGAACTTGTTTGATATACGCGTATATCCGTTCATGTGTGGATTGCAGACAACATGTTCTCCAATTTAAATATTTGAATGCAAGTTTATATTGAAACATGGTTTATATCAGTCTTTGATGCATAATACGCGACCTCCCGCTCTCCCGGACTCCTGTTCTCGCTCTCTCTCTCTCTC
>NC_057801.1:533794313-533815284 GCF_018294505.1 Triticum aestivum | reverse complement strand
GCATATATACACCATCTATAGGTCTCTCTCGCACACTATGTGTGATACTCTAGCTAGTCCAAGCTAGATATCTTGGGTGCACTCATCGTATGCACACAAATTCCTTGGCTCTTTGCCCATAACTCTCTCACGCACCACTATGTCGTCTCGGAGCTCTTCCCCCCCCTCTCTCAACCTCTCCATCCTCCTGGGTCACACATACACATGCATATCTCACTCGCACTCGATAGGCCCATCTAAAACTCTATCTCTCTCCCTCATTCTCTCTCCATCTCACACGCACACACACACACAATCTCATGCCTAGCTAGCCAAGTATGATGGTATCTCACTCAATTGGAGGCACACGCAGTCCCCCCTATATGTATATGACTAGCTAATCTTAGTCTCCATCACAAACATGTGCATGGTCTATCTCGATTTCTCTCGGGGCATCTTTCTATTGCGCACGCACTCCCTCGATCTCCCACCCATATAGTCCCCTCACGATCTCGAGGGGATCTCTCTATCACAAGCACACCCTCTCTCCCTCCCCATGCGTCCATGCCATCCATGTGTCCCTCTCGACCTTTTTTCCTTGTTGGCCAGACCTCTATTGGACATGTGCTACAGGGGTGTCTCTCTCCGTTGCAAACAATCACACACTAGCTATCTTCGTGTAGCTCCTCGCCTTGCTTTTCCATCTCGGAGATGCATGCGTGATATGTTCGCATAAGAAACGAAAACACACACACACTCTCTCTCTCTAATTTATCGTTTGTTGTCACTTTCTCTTTCACACACATACTCTTTTTGCACACTTACTCATTCTCCTTCACACGCACTTGATCTGTCTCGACTGAGGCACTCTCCTCCGTCCATAGCATATAGATTTATTGAAAAGTCAAACATCACAAAGTTTGACCATGTACGTGGAGAAAAAGAATTACATCTAGTACGGCAAACATATACCATTAGATTCACCATGAGATGTAGTTTTGTATGATGTATCTTTGGTATTGTAGATATAAATAACATTTGCGTAAACCTGACCAAAGTTTCCAAAGTTTGACTTCTAAAAGATTTACATGCACTGCATTATCGAGTGGATGGAATATCTCTTTCCCCCTCTCAGCTATCTGACGCACCACTCAGCCTTATCGGGGCTCCTCAATCTCTCTCAAACTTTATTGCTCAGTTTGGTTCGTGACCTGACCCTCATGCCTTGATGGCTGGTACTGCCTGGTGTGGACGTGAGATGTAAAATATTTCTACCTGGCCAGGCTTGTGTGGTGCTGAAGCGTTTGGTTCATGCCTAGGACAGGCAAAGCATCAACGTCCCATCAATCAATCCATGCATCAATTATTTAATGCTAATATCCATCCATGTTGCTGTTAGCCTCGTGGCCGCACGACCAGGCACGGCCAGGCGTTCGAAATCGGTCGCTTGGGCCAGGCTACTTGCAGTGTCTGGAGTTCAGCCAGGCTAATTAAAGTGCAAGGGAACCCAGCCCAGGCGGGCTTTCTTTTTCACAGGGTAGCAACCAAACAAGCGTGCATGGAATCCAGCCACACCCCAGGCCACGCAAAAGATGCTCAGGACGCGAGCCAAACTGGCCTTATATCTCCCTGGTTCACACATACACATGTCTCGCTCGCGCTATACATATAGACCCATCCAACACTCTCCGCACTTGTTCTCTCTCCATGTGACACGCACCCCCCTAAGTACCATAATCCCTCACTCCATCATAGGCTCTGTTTGGATCCATGGGTTAGAGTTAGTTTGGGTTAGTTTGGAGTCAACTAACCCAAAAAGATCCATACAGGAGGGTTAGTTTGGGTTAGATGCATCTAACCCATCCAAAAAAACTACTCCATCCAAGAGGTGCTTATTTGGGTTAGTTCTTCTCGGGACCACTAATAAACACTTTTTTCTCTCTCTCTCCCCGCAGCAGATCCCTCCCCACTTCCTCGAAGCTTCTCGTCCTCTCCCTCCCTCCCTCTTGCACCGCCCGTGAAGGTGCCTCGCCGTATCCGCGCTCCATCTAGCCCTGCCATCCAAACACCTCTTTACTTAGAGTTAGTTCAGGGTTAGAATCTAACTCTAACCTCTAACTGAGTTAGAGTATCCAAACAGGGCCATAGGCGCAAGCACTCCCCCCCTCCTAAGTATGATTATCTCTTACTATCCATCAGGAACACACGTATTGTCTCCTTCCATCCATACGTCTATCTCGATATCTCTCGGGGCATCTTCTATCGCGCACACACCTTGTCACTCGATCTCCCACCCATGTAGTCCCATCACGATCTCCAGGGGATCTCTCTATGACAAACATACACTCTCTCCTCCCCATGTCTGCATTTTCTCCGTACGTCTCTCTCGACCTCTCTCCCTTGTTTGTCAGACCCCTCTTGGCCACGTGCTAGGGGTCTTGCTCTCTCGGTTCCAAACAACCACACACTATGTCCTCACCTTGCCTCCATTGTCGAAGATGCATGTGTGATATGTTTTCATAAGACACGCACGCTTTTTCTCTACTTTTATTGTGTGTTGTCCATGTCCCTTTCACACACGCAGACACACTTTTTTCACTCACTCACTCACTCTCTCTCTCTCTCTCTCTTTCGTTAGGGACTCTGTCACGTCCATAAGCATATGGATGTTTTGAAAAGTCAAACCTCAGAAAAGTTTGACCAGGTATATGTGGAGAAAAACATTTACATCTGGAACGATCAGTAGATTCATCACAACATGTACTTACTTCATACTATCATTTATCTTTGGTATTGTAGATATAAGTAATTTCTTTATAAACTTGGTTAAAGTCTCAAAAGTTTGAATTAAAAAAAATGTTGGAACTACATTATCGAACGGAGGGAGTAGCTCTTTCTCTCTCTCTGCTATCTCTCACGGGCCTCACCTCTCACTCGAACTCTCTATACCGAGGGATTATACGCTCACCGTGTCAGCGTATAGCTCCGTATATTGTTTAGTTGATCGGTCAACCAATCCACATGCTGCCTTGTCAGCTCGTGTTCTGTATCTTGGTGTGCTGGCCCATGTGGCAGTGGGTGAAAATAAGTAAACTAGAGGCCCATCTGACACGCGGTGAAGTAAACAAAGTTGAAACCACTTGGGGTAGCACCCCGCACGCTAGTAAATTGAGGGTGCATTGAGGACAAACTTCTTGCGCGTGAAGGACGCACTCGCGCACAATTCACCACTACGCGGCGGCATGCACAGAAGGACGCACTCGTGCACACCCAGCATACAACACACACCAGCACACGTGTACACGAGCATCGCCGCCGGTTGAGATGGACGGCAAGGCAACCAACAAGCGGAGGCGGCTCGAGCCAAAACCGCGTCCGGCGAGCCTGGACTTCATCAGCAGCCTCCCCGATGACATGCTGCTCGTCATCATCGGCCTCCTCCCCACCAAATCTGCTGTGCGGACCACCCTGCTCTCCTGACGGTGGCGCCCCCTTTGGCGTTGCGTCCCCCTCAACCTCACCATCAACAACTGCCTCTGCGACCGGGATTGCAAACGCATGGCCGCAGTCTCCAAGATCCTTTCATCACACCCTGGGCCAGCCAGACGCCTTGACATCCGCATGTTCAGTACCAACTGCAAGGTCCAACCCAAGTTTGACAAGTGGTTCTTATCCCCCTCCCTAGATCAGCTCGAGGAGCTCAGCTTTGAAGCTGGACGATGTCGCTCTCTGTCGCCGTTCGCGCTCCGCCTCACGCCAACGCTGCACCACGCGAGCTTTAGCTCCTGCTATCTTCCCCAGATTAATGCCGCACCCGCCCTTCTTCTCCCTCAACTCAAGCAGCTCGACCTCTTCGATGTTGTGATCTCAAAGAAGGCTGTGGAGCACCTGCTTCGCAGCTGTACTGCGCTCGAGTACCTTCGTCTTGAGCAGATCCACGGGTTCATTAGCCTCCACATCGCCTTGACGAATCTCCGATGGATTTATGTGTCTTGCTGGCCCCGCAACAAGACATCAATTGGGAAGACATCACTCCAGGTATTCCACGTTATGGTCATTGAGAATGCGCCTTTCCTTGAGAGATTGCTTGTATCGGATCTAGAAGGTCCAACAAAAATCAGGGTCATTGACGCGCCAAAATTGACAGCATTGGTGTACTCGTCTGCCAAATTCTCCGAACTCTTTATTGGATCTGTAATCGTTCAGGTACAGCACTCATCTTCTTCTCCGTCTTCTTGAAATTCACATTTTAAAATTTCTTCTTGATGTATTTACGACCGTCTTCCAGAAAATGATTCCCACAAGCTTGACCCACTCCATGCGCACAGTGAAGATCTTAGCACTAAAATCTATCGGCCCCAATCTAGATCAAGTTGTTGGATTCCTTACATGCTTTCCGTGCACGGAGAAGCTACTCATCGAGGTGAAACTTCTTTCCTATAAGTAAACGGTAATTACAACGTAGCTCAATTTTTTCGTAATTTTCCCAAATTACGATGACAAGTGTAGTGTTCAAAACTGCATCTATGCACTGCACTGAAAGAAATGTTTTTAGTATTTTCTCTCACGTGATCACCTGCATCGTTTTTATGCTGTACTACTATAGTAGCCTAGTCTAGTCATAGTGGAAAGTAAGTTAGACTACTCCAGTAACTCTATGGTTACCCTAAGAGCAAGTACTACCTCCGTCCTGGTTTACTCTTCCAATTTTGTACTATCAAAATTTGACCATAGATTTAACTGACAAAATGTTAATGCATGTCACTAAGAACTATATCGTTGGATTCATATTTGAACATAATTTCAAATGGTGTAATTTTTAGTGACATGCATTGGAATTTTCTTAGGTAAATCTATGGTCAAAATTTTATACTAAATACGAGGTAGTATTCCCTTCGTCGCAAAATTCTTGTCTTACATTTGTTTAGATACGGATGTATCTAACACTAAAATGTAACTAGATACATCCGTATTTAGACAAATTTAAGACAAGAATTTTGGGACGGAGGGAGTACAAAAGTGGGCTATGTAGGCCAAAACATGTGCCAAATTCACTTGTGATGCATTTGGCATCGATGCCCCTCCATTGCTCACCTGGTGCCCCAATCTGGATCACCTACTTTGCTCCGGTGCCAAATTAACTCACGCAATGAAAAAACACTGCGTGGGAGAGAGAGAGAGGACTGAGGCAATAAAAAAACACTTGGTTGGGAGAGTGAGAGGCTGGTGTAGTTGGTTTGATTGATTTGTTTATACATGTGGGTCTGTGTGCACTATGGTGCCAACTCTCTCACATCGCGAGAGCGGTGCCAAAATCTTTTGATTTGACATCGATGTGTATTATGTGGCATACTTTTTCTAAATATGGCATCGACCACATAGTGGAAGGCAACAAATGCCCTAGCTCTTCACGTGCTCCTAGTTAAATGAGAGGAAATAGAAAGAGAGAGAGAGAGAGAGAGAGAGAATATCACTAGCCAGCCAACCCTATCGTATGAGCGAATGATATTGGTACCTCTTGATGACAAGGCAATCTTATGCAGCTAGCTGCTCTAATATGTTCTCTTCTTTTGTAGATAAAAGAAGACCCGAAAGTGAAAAATGTGCTGCACTATAACAATCTCATCGAATGCCTTGATCTCCATCTTACAGAAATTGATTTGATCGACTACCGAGGCAGCACATCTGATATTAAATTGGCCAGGTTTTTTGTTCTGGAGGCAAGTGTGCTCAAGGTAATGAGGTTTGGCGTTCTCTGGCGCAACAATGAATGGCGTGCTGATCACCCTAAGCGTCTAAGCCTAAATGACAAAGTCTCTGCAAAATTTGTTTTTGAAACATCAAGTGGCCAGAGACTCGAAAACTTATTTGCCCATTAGTGACTTGTCAGGGCCGTGGATTTTAATTTGTACGATAATGCTGCATCCACCTAATGTAACGAAAGTTCTTACGTAAACTTCCTAGTAATTCCCTCTTCCTAGGTGCAGCATTACTCCTAACATTTGTAATATCAGTTTGAAACTTGTAATATTGCCGTGTCCTATTCCTGCGTTTTCAAAATCTTGCGAATCAAACAGGTCCTGAGTTGGTGATGATGTTGTTCCTCCCACCTTTCACCAATAGCCGTCGGATCTAGATCTGACGCATACAAACCAAGCTTCTCCATTTTTGCAAAAAGTTGCCCGCACTTGTTCCCTATTTACAAACAACTCCTTGTCTCTCACAATCAGCCTTATCTCCTCCCCACCACATCTAGAAGGCCGTGAAAAAATCTGGCGCGATGGCCGCTGCCTGAGCCGTCCACCCCCAATCTTGGTGTTCCGTGCAATGCACGGGCATCTATGCATGGGAAATTATGTCAAACAGGGCTAGTTGTAAGCAGGCTAGCTCTACAGCCATGATGATAGTGACTGCAGACGGTGAGGCTGACTATCGTATGCCGAACACAGTGCCTATACTCAGGTGTCATCTCCGGTGTAGGGTCTTGTCACTTCACTGTGAGGAGCAGCACGTAATAATTTGACGAACGGGTAGTACAATGCTAGTACTCCTACTAATACATTGGTAGTACTACTACTAGTACTAGTAGCACCACCGTCTGGATTTAGGAGTACTACCACGTCCATCTGGATTTTAGTATTTGACTAGCAATATATAGTAATGCATGTCACAAATAATGTACTACTCCCTCTGTAAATAAATACATGGTGTTTTATTCCTATCGGCGAGAGAACTTAATGTTTTTTTGCCTACTAGAGTACTAATAGGATTACATGCAATGAACTAAATATTGCATGTCATGTTTGGTAGTCTCAAGTCATTGAAAGCATGCACGGCCCACATCTCTCATTGGTTGATATGTCACAAAATAAGAAACAAGGAGGGAGTTAATGCACCGTGCCTAAGTGTTTTGGGATTATTTGGTTTCATAATGTGACTTACACAACATTTTTGTTTACATGCATTAACATTTTATTAGTTAAATCAAAGGTCAAAACTTGGCGCAAAATGCAAAGGGGACCAATAAACCAGTAAAAATAAAACTTCTCTCGTTTGGCCCCAACTAGAGGTCCGGTGAGATGACTATACTGCACCGGCATGGAGGGGGACGTAGCTTCATTGACTTACAGCAACTGCCTTTGGGTGAATGACATGTGGGCCCAGGGGGTGGCTGGCCCACCTATCATAGAGCCAAAGGCAGGTGCAGTAGAGGGCCGAGGAATAGTACGAAATCCTACGCACCTACGCACGCTAACCAAGGGCAAGAGTGATCACTCGAATTGCAAGATCAGTTGACTATAAGCTAAGCTAGACCCATGGAGGCGTTGAGCGCGAGCATCAGCCGGCTATGCCAGATGGTCCACGATGCCGGCCTGCGGCCCGGCAATGAGGAACGTCTCCAGGTAGTATTGCTTGAGGCCGCCAGGGTGAGGGGCCGCTGGGACGACAGCTTCGTCTCCTTGTTCGATGAGTTTCTCGTTGGTTTCCTCGACAAGTTCACCGTCGTCAAGAAGCTCGCGGTCGACTTTGACGTAAGCCTCCAGCCGACGCGCCCAGGCTTTGCAATGCCTGCCACCTTCAATGGCCACTATGGTGACAACCTCTTCGACGCACTGGTGGCCCTGCGACTGCCCACCGTCGTGCCGGAGAATGTCCACCTCGAGGTCGCGCTCGCCGTGCAGCGCCTGGCGCAGCGAGACACCATCGACACAATCACCCATGTGTACGCGTAAGTCGTCCACAAGGACTACTACATGCAAGAGGAGGACGATAGGATGCTAGCCTTCTTGGACCGCAGGGCAACCTTGGACGGCACTGTTCAGAAGCACGTTCAGCTCGCCGCCAACGCTGCTACTCCTCACACGTCGGTTGATGACCCGGTGCACTAGGGCGTGAGGATGTCGTTGATGGATCCGTATGTATTTTTATCTTTCCGTCAAATCCATGTAGTAGTATATGATACTACAGTAATTATCTTACCTTTCGCATCAACTTCATAATTTTCGTACGTACTCCATGCATGAACGACACCAGAACCAAACTTCTAATTACTCTAGGCAAAATCGTTATTTTCTATCTATCGATCGCGCCATGGAGCAGAACCAAATTTTACAAGTTACGAGTTCAAAAGGAAAAGCCTGCCGTGTTCACGTCGCACCCCCACACGGTTGGTCCGGCACGCCGCTCAAGCGGGAATGCATGCGGTGTTGCATTTTCACTTACAAGTGGGGCCGTAGTTGAGCAAACCGACTATCGGTAAACCCCCACCCCGCCCACTGCGCGATGGCTGAGAAAACAGGAGGGAGAAGATATGGCTGTAGCACGGACTCCAAGAAAATTGGTGTCAGATGGGACTCGTGTGGGTGGCGTGTGCCGTACTGCTAGACGTGAATGCTAGTTATGGCCCATGCCACCCCACTATATCGAGCCTATATCGAGGTACGTAGAACAAATTTCCTGCAGTCTGTGCTTAGCCCTCCTCTATCTCTCTTCTCAGCCAACCAGTGGACGCGCGGAGCCCATCGTCTATTTGCTCACATGCGGTCCCACATGTCAGTGAAAATGCAAGCGGACCCACTGAACCTGCACATCTTTCACCTCGACGTGCTGGTGATGAAAAATAAGTCCAAGAAAGATCTTCGGTGGCCGCTTTTGGAGTTACTCAAGAGTAGTAAGATTCTATTTATAGTTTAACCCAAGATGCACATCTCGTGGCTTCAACTACCACTCTATTTTCTTTCATGACACGACCTGGATGCTGGATGTCCCACGTGTCGGCAAAAGGAGGAAGAACCCGACCAAATCTTCGGTTGTGCTCTCGGATTAGACTAGGTGTGCTAACTTAAAAGTTTTATTGTGTACTCCCTCCGTTCCAAAATACTTGACTTCCATTTGTCCAAAAATGGATGTACCTATATACTAAAACATGTCTAGATACATATATATTTTGACAAATAGAAGGCATGTATTGTGCAATGGAGGGAGTAGAATGGATGCAAGTTTTTGTATTGGGAAGAAGAGTACATCCATATATTGATAGAGCGCAATTTAGTAGATGTTCTATCACTTTTAGCTAGCACATAGGCTATAGATGAGATTAGTGCACTTGTTGATACTCCTACTTGGTATGCATGTTGCTGCTTAGACGCAGAGAAAAACGGACTGGAGGGAGTACTAGAATAGAGGCTAGACATGAGACTAGAAGCGAGGAAGCAACGTCTACTTCTTTACACTCGAAGAAGAAAGAAGCACGCAAGATCTAGCCTCCGCAGATCAACAATGAATGCATTGAGAAGGCACTAATCCAACTTACAGGAGTAGTAAAATGTATTCTTGTGGTTCTTGTTTTCTTTGGTCTTGCTTTTCTAGTCAAAATTATCGTTGGAGTTCGTGCAAAATGGAGGTCCATTTGGGGTCGTGCATTGCAGTTGGCCTTACAAGTGGGACCGCAGTTAAGGAAACCGACTATCGGCAAACCCCCACCTTGCCCGCCGCGTGATGGCTGAGTTAGAGAAATGATGAGGTTGAAGAGATTTCTCTAGCATGGACTCCAAGAAATATGGTGTCAGATGGAAGTCGTGCTGGTGGCGTGTGCCGTACTCCTGGACGTGAATGCTTGTTCTGGCCCATGCCACCCTACTACTCCTAGTAATTACTATATAGTACTACTAGTATCGAGGATTCGAGGTGCTGGTTACGTACTACAATATGGCTACAGTAAAAACACCCGCACGACGCGCGAAGCATGTGAAGCTAGTACAAATAGTGTACTACTATTGTTGATTGGCCTCATCCGATAACCTCTTGCAATGCACGTACAATTATGTATTCGGAAAATATTTTTTTGCCTCGTCGCACCACTCACTCACAGAAGCGACTCGAAAGACATTCATAAATTTAGTAAGTTTATCACAGGCATATCATTTTATTACATACAACAGGTCATCAACCCACATCGACAATGAGGATACATTATAAATACTAAAGTTTTCACCACACAACAAATAACAAGCAATGAAATGAACTTCAACTCAACCATTCCTCGATGTTGGAAACGCTTGCGTTGAACAACAAGTGATTCTCTGGGATGGGCTATCCATTGTCGATCAGGAGACCAATGCAGGACTGATCATCCAGGCTAAAGCGGCCTACTATATCAGTACCAGGGTAGGGAACCACCCAAATGTCCGAGGCATAGACACAGTTTCTTCTCATAAATGGTAGTAACATTGTGTCAACAACAGTTGGATCGCCTTTCACCATCATTGGATAGTTTTGTCCAAGGAAGAGCGAGTTTTCTCCAGGACCATCAATTCTGTACCAGGGAGAAGGAGTTGGCGCTAGCACACTAGTATACATCCCGAATACCATGCAACGGATGTTGGAATAGGTCCGGAGAGTGCGACCATGGGAGACTACACCTGCTTCCTTAGCAGTAACATCATCAGTGGGCTGTATACACACGAGAAGAGGTGATCCATCGAAATTAGTTGCCAGGCGCCAAATAGTATATGGGCGCTGCTCGTCCCCATGCTCGTCATCATCACCATCGTCATCTCCCCCTTGGTTATAAAAATCTTCAAGTATAGGTGGTGGAATGTTCACAGGACCTTGGAAACACAAGAAGAAGGTTAATTTGTAAAGGGAAACTTGCTAACCCGCATGCATGTGGATGAAACAATTATAATTATGGTGGAAGACAAACGTATAGAAACAACGAGGATGCCATGCAAAAACAGTGACACGAGTGGTGGCAGCAAACACAAGGCCCTCATATTGAATTGCATCATAGTACTCATCCGTGTATAGAAACTGATTTTTGAGCAATATCCATCCAGTCAAACCACCGAGGACGGCAAAAAGCTTGTCGACGATAGCAACAACTTCATAGTTTTTGTAATTCCCAGAGCGGTTGGGAACTCGAGAAATTGCTATATTCCTTAGAAGACAGTCACCATGATTGTATTTGAACGTGCCTACAATACCGGTGTGCTCAACCTCTGGGCAGTCTGCTGAGATTTTTGGAAGTGGAACCCGGTCACGAGTGTACACATTCACAAGTTCCCACTCGCAGTTGGACCCAATGTAAACAACCCAATCTCCATTTGCGCCTGCCCAAGACTTGCCCTCAAGCGATGGCATCTTAACATCATACGTATCATTATCAAGCGGCATCTACTTGCACAGGGCGAGGCCTCCATCGTGACGGCGCCAGTCATCAGGGTCACGGTGAAGAAGATAGGGGAGATCAAACCACTCCTTGACTCTTGGGTTCCTTGTAATGATGTCAATAGTTGAGTCAAGAATGGGCTTGAACGAACTTGCCATGCTAGCCGAGGTGATGATGTCGCACCGATCAATGAGTTCCTCCACCACGTGATATTTCAGATCGGGGCAAGAATAACGGGGTCGTTTCCGTCCTGTTCCCTCCATGGAGAAGACGATCGAACAATGGCAGAAGAAAGGGCAAAGGGCTGAAGGAAAATGGAGGAGGGAGAGGAAGAGCGTGCGATAGTAGTTCCAAATCGAGAGGGAAAGGCGAAGAGTCGGTGGACGATTGCCAGTTTGCCATGGTTCACGAAGGGGCTCCCCGGCCTACACGTCGGTTCGGAAATACTCCTACTACTCGCTGTCGTCTCATTGATATGTTGGAACGGGACCACATGTCAATGAAACATGGTGTGTAATTTCTCGTGCAAAATGCGATCTAGCCATGTTGGCCCGAGGTGCCGCATTAGTTATCGACCTTTAATTTTTTAATGGCGTGCCGTTCAGTTCTGAAGCACGACTAACTGGTACTGTACGCAGAGAAAATATAAACTACTCTACCACTACTCCACCTCCAGTACTAGTAGTATAAAAAAGATATATAGGCTGAAGCTTCAGCGCTTTCTTGCCAAGGGCTGCCCACTTGCTTCTCACACTACCACCCTCTCTCCAGATCTAAAAAAGACAGCCCCTCTCTCCCTCCTCACCGGTGGTCACAGATCCGCCAGGGAAGAAAAGGACATGCAGCGTTGACGCATTCGTCGTCGGCGAGCGAGGTCATGCACTGACGACAAGGCCGTCCTCTCAGACCTAGCGCCCGCGCGGGATGGCCTCCATCCCCAAGCTCGCTGCCGTAGTGTGTGGGGAGGACGACGACCACGAGCGAAGCCACTTCCCGCCGACCCTCAGGTATGCTACCTCTTTTCGAACCATACCCTTGTTCTATTGCCCCATCTGGCACGCCATTGCATGTGGATCTTTTTCCACTCCACCATCTTCCCAATTTGCTATCCTCTGCTCTGCTGGCCACGCAGACGAAAACCATAATTTTCACTATTAAAGGAAACCCTACTTCATGCAGACTAATCCATGTCTGGGTTGAATAAGGAAAGGAAGGGAGACTGTACTGTCCAAGAGAGTAGGCATCGAACCCGCATCTAGGTTGAAAAGGGGAAAATTAGTAGCTAAGTAACGAGTCTCGTGTCTCTTGGTTGAAGAAGGGTAGAAAGACATGACAACACAATAGAGAATGACCAGGTCGATCGGTTTGTTGTCCTCACATAGGAAAAAGGTGGCTAAAGAGAACAAAAATGGGACGTAATCCACATATGCTGCCTGGATATTTGTTGCTCTGGGCAACCATACCTCCCTCACCACTCTGCGTCCATGGAGGTACATCGTACTGGTGCGCCCACTATCCGAATGGGCCTCCCATGCTCTTATTGCCACTTTTTTTGCTGTTAGTATAACCCCAGCAGTCAAGTCAAGCAATGCTACTGCTAAAGTGATGCCACATTTAACTAATGCCGCTCTCAGTCTAATGCCACCGATAAATTTAAGCAATGCCATTTAATTTCACTGGATTATTTCAGGGTTAGCTGTTGATTGTGGATGTATTAAAGATTTTTCAGCTAAGGCATTCTAATACTGTTGCACAGCCAGTATACCAATGATGAAACTTGTTACTACCTTCAGATTTTTGCACTGTTAATGCTTATAGATTACATACCTCACTTTCATGAGATAAGTTAATTTTTTTGTACAGTGTCACCAAAATGCAGGCGCTGATGTCATTTTATTTTGGTTAAACTGCACAGACAATTATGAAGACAAGAGGAAAGGTCAAGAGTGGGCACCTCCTCCTCCGGCTGTTCTGTTGATTCGTTCGATCAAGTTTTTATGTTTGATCGATTATCAAGATTGGGATAACAATTTTTAAGGCCCCCCCGAGTTCGAAATGATATTTACCTTGGAGGTACATGGTTTGCAATTTTTTTATACTGTCATTAGTTAATAATGCTAGTTACCCTTCATACTTCTGTATTTGGTTTAATGCTCATGCACAACTAGTATACCAATGCTGAAACTTGTTACCTTTACATTTTGTATTGTTAATTCTTATAGAAACCTTCCAGTGCTAGAGTTTATTGAAATCTGTTCAGTAAAACCATTGTACTATACCCTGTAATAAACTAACTACTCTACTGTTGCACTAGCCACTGGATTAGTGTATATTTGTAGTATTCGAATGGTGTTGCATTAGTGTATGGACATAAATAAAGTGTGGCAAGCTTGCCCAGATATGTGCTCAAGAAAACTACTACCTGTTTTTATAAATACTAGACGTTTCGGTACTTTAAATTGAACCGCGAAAATGTCTTATATTAAGGAACAGAGGGTGTAGAGTTCACTCAAATTATCCCGGTAAAGCTAGTCACACCTTTGTTAAAATTAATGTTCATTATGTTATCGGAGGAGGTCTGTATGTTTGTCTCTAATGCCTGTCGACTACATACCCGACATCATGATGTAATGTTAAGTCATTTCCTTTTGTACAATGTCACTGAATTGTCAAGGCGGTGATGGCATTTTATTTTAGTAGAACTGCACAAAATTTGCTTAAAAGAAGAGGAAAGGTCAGGAATGGCTCAGTTTTTCAGAAAAAACTATGTATGCCTTCCTGACATCTGCCGCTGTTGCTTTATTTATTCCTTCAAACAGGTGGTTAGAAATAGTCTTGCTACCTTTTCCCATTAAGAAATTGGAATGCTTATATTTGTGAGTCTATGCTTCAACTAGTGCCACTTTTATAGTAATCACACTTTCAATATCTATGCAAACAGGGATGCTTGATTTTAGTGGAACTGCACAATAAGTCCAACTGGTTCAACATTAGGAGCATGTTTTTTTCCAAACCTTTATATCCAATTGGTGGCACTATGAGCTGTTCATTACGAAGGTACATGGTTTGCTACTATCTTGCTACTCTTTTTGTACTGTCATTAGATAGTAATACTAGTGGTTTGCATGTGAATTTATTCGTAGGGTGGACCTACATTGGAGGTGCAAGACATGATTCAATGATTGGATGCTGAATTTCGATTGTATCGATTTCACCTCTTCCATCACTGCGAACATGGTGTGGTATATGTTTACTAGCTGCTTGATATTTGTGCAGACAGAGATGTCTGCCCGTTGCTATTTGGCAAACAAACAAAGTGTCCGCAATTTTGGTTGAACTGCACAAGAGAATAGTATAGTCACTACATGCAGTGCCATTTGAAAATAGACACAAAGATTGGATAGTCACTTCATGGACTGCAGAAAAGTAGTACTGTACTATTTACTGGCCAACACTAGGTGCTTCATTGCTTTGGTCTGATTATACAGTGGGCGTCATTTTCCCTAAGTTAAAGTTTGTATTCCAAAAATAGTCTCGCGGTGTGATCGAGAGAAGACCAAATCATATTGCGGTGGATGTTCCTCCATCATGTGTGGTTCATTCTCATGGTTCCAGCTGTTGGTGAAACCACTTACGTTTGCAAGAGGAATTGTAGACTTCACAAACCAATTTATCTTTCAGTCTGTACTGAATGTTGGCCAAGAGAAGCATCCATGTTAGTAGGAAGAACAATTGTTTTTTCTAGATCTTTGCTTTTGGAGCTACATATTTGTATATGATCTATGAATCATTGAGATGCATTAACATGTTGATCTTATGTATGGGAATCGTACTAGTTAGTCTTAGTTGCGACGCTAGATCCGAAGTGGCTGATCTTTGCTTTTGGAGCTACATATTTGTATGTGATCTGTGAATCATTGAGATGCATTACCAGTTACTTATTTCTGTTCGCTCAGTGTTTACAAGTTACTGATCGATCATTAGCTACCCTACAAATGCGCTCGTGGCAGTTTTATTTGCGACACAAGATGCAAAGTGGCAGTTTTTTGAATAAAAATGCCTACCTCTGAAGAAACTGACAAGCTACACTATCGATCCTACATGGATAAAAATGCCTACCTCTGAAGAAACTGACAAGCTACACTATCGATCCTACACGGATAAATAGCGGAGCATGCACGTACTATCTCCTTTCCGGTTTGCAGGGCTCAATTCAAGAAACGACCTACTTGATCCTACACGAATAAATAGCGGATCACGCATGTACTAGTACCTCCTTCCCTTTTTTGCAAGGTAATACATTTCTCATTCGTAAAATAAAGATCCGGTTACAAGACACGTAATCACCGACATTACAGTACTGAAAGGATAGGATAATCCTACACAAAAAACCGACATTACTAGTACCTCCTTTCCGGTTTGCAGGGCTTAATTCAAACCTCTCACCAACCAAGGTACTCCCTCCGTCCGGCTTTAGTAGTCCCGTGAGCAAAGCAGCAAGACCAAGGCATGGCAATAATTAACGGCATGCAGAAGTTTAAGCCTAATTAATTCCAGCGATTTAAGTGGCTGCATGCGTGCCCTCGGCTGTGACTCGTTGCATGCTGCTTCGTGTACTACCTACAAGCGATTCTGAGTGCTTGCATGCAACCGGCCATAATTAAGGCAGCTAACTGATGCGAAAAAGGTACGCTTTAATTGTTGCGGGCTTTTTAAATCCGTGGAATCATTATTGACAAGGAGGGAGATGATTCGAGTGCACTTGTTTGACCGCCATGCCGGCATGTGACCCAGACAGGACATGACGACACAGTCATAATTTTAGTTTCCCTAGTTTTCCACGGCAAGCTGGTGCGCTAAGCCATTATGCATTGAATTCCGATGACCGTCGCGCTACCTTCCCCCTATAAGTACTGTTTCCTGGCCTTCTCCGGTGCCACCGTGACCCAACTCGCCATATCCTCATAAGCCCCCATCGGCCCGACGTCGCTCGCCACGTCCGCCATGCCCCCGCCCATCCGCGGTAGGCGACACCGGAGGCGGTCACCACCGGAACTAGTGTTCGGTTTTTCACCAGAAGGCAGACGGAGGGAGGAGGCATTCTATCTGTCTTTAGATGGCAATGCGCAGATCGAGGAGTTGTTGGAGCGCGACTGCATGGCGGAGGAGCAGGAGTTGTTGGAGCGCGACCGCCTGGCGGAGGAGCAGCGTATCGCCGATTTGTGCCGCCAGCGGGACATGTAGCAGCAGCGCACCGACGCTCTGAGTCATGAGCAGAGCGCCCGCAACTGGGCCGACTACGTGGAGGCCGGCGCCCAACAAATAGCCCTGGAGGCTGTCGGGCACACACGCGTCCGCGACGCCGATTTTTACTACCAGCTCGTCAAGTGGGTTTCCCGCTTGGAAGCCGAAGCTTCGGTGGACCACGCCGGCATGGAAAGGGCCAACACGCATGAGCAACGCGCCCTATCGCACCTCTGGCAAGTCCGAGGCGAGGCGCAGGATGCCGGTGCCGGCGTTTAGCGTGTACCACAGATGGCGGCTGGCATCATCAAGTTAGCTAAGAGTAAGTTAGTACTTGTACGCTACTAGAGTATTATTGGGAGTAGATAGTTAACTTGGCTATGATGGTTGTGAACGTGGAAGTTCAGTACTCTATATGTGGATCAGACCTGTTACTTTGCTCTGAATGTTGAACTTTCCGTTTGAACGTATGGAATGGGCTGTTATTTTTTAAATGGGTTGTATTTGTCCTCCACGGGTTTAGAGGCTGACTTGTGGGCCTAGCAAGTTGATGCGTACAGAATCAAGAGATGATTGTACGTGGAGAGGATGACAACAGGTACCCGCCAAGGTCATGGCAGTACGCAAGCAAGTGCCTCCTTATTTCAAGCCAATAAAAAATGGCTCCTCCTAGTGGATTTCTGACATCTGGGAACCATGCCATTGTCAACATAGTCAATAAACGAGAGAATTGCACAACGAGCGGCTGACACCAGGGACCCAGCAGCTCGCCTAGTTATTTTTGTTTTGGGTTAATTTGATAAATGCCACTCCAAATCTGGTGTATCCGAGAAATGCCACTGCAATTTCCAAACTTTGAAAAATGCCATTTCATGCCATTTCTAGTGGCATTTTTCGAAGTCTGGAGTGGCGTTTTTCAAAGTTTGCAAACTGCAGTGGCGTTTTTCAAAGTTTGCAAAAATTGCAGTGGCATTTTTCAAAGTTTAGAAATTGCAGTGGCATTTTTATGAATCGGCATAATTGGAGTGGCATTTATCTAATTTGTTTTTGAGAAGGAAGCAGGGTGTCAACTGGGCTGTGCGGGACACTCTGGGCTGTCTAGACAGCCTTTTCTTTTATGTTTACCACATACCAGCCCAGTAGTTTTTTTCTTTCTGAAAATGGCTAGCCCAGTTTTTTTTTGTGATTTGTCAAGTAAGTCGCTTTATCAGGCCTGTTGGGCTGCAAATCTTTCAAGACATGGAGAGCTTCATTCGGCTGGCTGAGAAAATGGCCTATCAGTAATGAGAAATGGGCTGTACATTTTTGAAACACATCAAACTGGCATTTAGTTTCAAATATCTTTTCATTTCAAGATTTTAAATTGCATTGATTTTTATGCGTGGACAATTTTATTGGAATTTATATTGATATAAATTTATTTTTAAAATCAGTCTGAATGTGACTCAAAATTTCGGGATTAAAAACAGTTCAGACCGCACCGACATATGCAAAATTTCGTATAATTTTTTAACCGTGGCCACAATATGGGCTATAATGCTAACAAAAAGAATATGGGCTCCAAAAAAACCCGTAAGAATTAGCAAATGGGCTGTAAATTAGTTTAAATAATGGCAGATGGGCTGTATGCTGTTTTCCACAGATTTGAGGCTTTCCACAGATGGCCTGTATACTATTGGATGTCCATCCAACGACCGTCGTGCTTCTTCAATCTCTGCTCTTCCTGCTCCAGCCGCTCAAACAAGCGCCGGCGGGACTGCCTGCTCCCTCCTCTCCGCGGCCGGCTTTGCTGCCGCGCAGGCCTCACCGCCCCACCGTACTCCCATCGCTGGCCTAGCCATCCCTCTACTCACCCACAGTCCCACACCTGCTGTTATTCTCCGGCGACGGCAGACGAACCAGTAAACCCTCGTACAGTCGTACTCCCCTCTGCGTGGGAAACAACTGCCGAGTCTTCCCTGCCTTTGTGTCATTCCCTTCCTAGGCCTCGCCGTCGTCCATCGCCCTGGTGCTCTTGGTGCGGCCTTGTCAACGTGGTCATAGACCGACATGCATGTGAAGTGGACTGTACGTGGAGAGGCCGACAGCTGGGTCCACGGCCGCACGCAAGGAAATGCCTCCTTATTAGACGCAAAATAATGATTCCTCCACCTGACATCTGGGACCCATCGAAAGGGCCTCTGTATTTCGTGAAAAAATGTTACCGCCGCTGACAGCTCGGACCCACCAACTATATCTTCGCACACAAGGAAGTGCCTCCTTATTACGCACAAAAAAATGAATACCCCCTGCTAGCTGGGACCCAGTATAGTGGGCCTACTAACTTACTAAGTTGACGGGGACGAAGGGCTTTGTCAACTTAGTCAATATGCACGATTCTAGCTCGACTGACCGTACGATGTCCATCCAACGGCCGTAGTGCTTCTTCAACCTCTGGTCTTTTTGCTCTAGCTACCCAAAGTAGCGCCGGTCGTGCCGCCTGCTCCTGCCTTCCGTGGTCGGCTGTGCTGCCGCGGAGGACTCACCGCCCATACTACTCCCACCGCTAGCCAGGCCCTCCCTCCACTCCACTCACCCACCCCCCCTATTATTCTGCGGTGACGACAGCGCAGCCGAACCAGTGAACCCTCGTACTCCTCTCAGCATGGGCATCCACTGCCGCGTCTTCCCCGGCTCCGCATCGTCCCCTTCCTAGGCCTCGCCGTCGTCCACCGCCGTGGTGCTCTCAGTGCGGTGTGGTCAATGTGGTCAACGACCGAATTCCATCGGAAGAATACTGTACATGGAGAGGCTGACAGCTGGGTCCACGGCAGCCGCAAGGAAGTGCCTCCTTATTACGCGGAAAATAATTATTCCTCCACCTGACAGCAGGGACCCACCAGATGGGCCACCAGTATTTCACGAAAAAAATGTTTACCCCTGACTGTTGGGACCCACCCGACGGGCCACCGTATTTTGCGAAAAAAAAGTCCCCCTGCTGTCAGCTCGGACCCACTGCAAGTGCCTCCTTATTACGCACAAAAAATGAATACCCCCTGCTAGCTGGGACCCACCTTGGTGGGAGGTTGGCTTGTGGGCCTACTAAGTTGACGGGGATGGAGGGCTTTGTCAACTTAGTCAATATAAACGATTCTAGCTCCAGTGACCATACGATGTCCATCCAACGGCCGTAGTGCTTCTTCAACCTCTGGTCTTCTTGCTCCAGCTGCCCAAAGCAGCGCCGGTCGTGCCGCATGCTCCTGCCTCCCGTGGCCGGATGTGCTGTCGTGGAGGCCTCACCGCCCCCTACTATTCCCACCGCTGGCCAGGCCCTGCGGCGACGGCAGCCTCACACCGTAGCCAAACCAGTGAACCCTCGTACTCCTCTCCGCGCGGGCTTCCACTGCCGCGTCTTCCCCGGCTCCACGTCGTCCCCTTCCTAGGCCTCGCCGTCGTCCACCGCCCTGGTGCTCTCGGCGTGGCGTGGTCAACATGGTCAAGGAATGACTTCCATCGGACGTGGACTGTACGTGGAGAGGCTAACAGCTGGGTCCATGGCCGCAGCAAGGAAGTGCCTGCTTATTACGCGGAAAATAATTATTCCTCCACCTGACAGCGGGGACCCACCGGACGGGCCACCGTATTTCACAAAAAAACATTTCCCTTGACTGCTGGGACCCACCAGCTACATCTTTGCACGCAAGGAAGTTTGTCCGGGCAAAAAAAAACGATTCGCCCTCCTGACTGCTGGGACCCACCAGCTACACCTTCGCACGCAAGGAAGTGCGTCCGGGCAAAGAAAAAAACGATTCGCCCCCCTGACTACTGGGACCTACCAGCTACATCTTCGCACGCAAGGAAGTGCGTCTGGGCAAAAAAAAACCCAAAACGATTCGCCCCCCTGACTGCTGGGACCCACCAACTACATCTTCGCAAGCAAGGAAGTGCCTGACAGTCGGGACCCACCTGGTCGAAGCGTATGTAGTGTTGTCATTCTGGTCGCGAACGTGTACGTACGTATATACTGGTGGATGTAGAGGCGCGCACGTGTCGTAGTAGTGGCGCGCACGTAGCATGTACACATACGTACAACGGCCAGGGTGCAAGAAAGAAAATACGGCCACGTTTGTGCACATACGGGCGGGGTCTCGAACGCCTACTCGCGCATACGCACGGCGAGGGCTCGTGTACATGGCTATGTCGGAATGGAGAAACAGCGTTGTCGTCATGTTCATGGGGAGGCAACGGAATGCATCGTGTTCATGGGGAGGCAACGGAATGCGTCATGTTCATCGGGAGGCAATGGAATGCGTGGGAGCCAACCGGCTTGGACGGAACATGCGATGGAAACGAGGCCTGGCGTACCATAGAATGGAGGAAACGGCCTTGTGTTCGACCGACCACGTTCGAAACGGGGTCCTGTTGATCGGGAGGGGTCTGGCATACCGCAAAACGGAGGAAATGGACCTCCTACGGTCGAAACGGGGGTCCTGTTGATCGGGAGGGGTGTGGCGTACCGCAAAACGGATGAAACAGACCTCCTACGGTCGAAACGGGGGTCCTGTTGATCGGGAGGGGTGTGGCGTACCGCAAAATGGA
>NC_057801.1:533783055-533794054 GCF_018294505.1 Triticum aestivum | reverse complement strand
AACAGACTTGGGTTGGAGCGCTATGGTCAAAACGGGGGTCCTGTTCATCGGGAGGGGTGTGGCGTACCGCAAAAC
Source organism: Triticum aestivum (assembly GCF_018294505.1). Classification (NCBI taxonomy): domain Eukaryota; kingdom Viridiplantae; phylum Streptophyta; class Magnoliopsida; order Poales; family Poaceae; genus Triticum; species Triticum aestivum. The sequence goes on along the minus strand of NC_057801.1, from coordinate 533,793,979 downwards.
GGGACTCCACGGGATACTGTTCATCTCCACCGTCGACCTCCTCCGGCCTCCACGGGCTACCGTCGACCTCCTCCAGCCTCCACGGGCTCCTGTTCGTCCAGCCTCCACCGTGCGCTACTCCACTGGCTACTGTTCAACCACCCCTCCACCGTCTATTGTTCATCGAGCCCTCCACACCACGGGGTCCTGTTCAACCACCCCTCCACGGCCACCCCTCCACCGTCTACTGTTCATCCAGCCCTCCACACCACGGGGTCCTGTTCATCCAGAGGCAATGCCACCGCTCACTATTCATCCACCCCCCCGCAACACTCACTGTTCATCCAATCGATCGGCTTCAGTTAGCAGCAGTAGCGAAGGAATCGCTCGATTGGGTTCAGTTAACAACCATCGATCGATCGCTTGGGTTCAGTAACGCATATCCTGTAGTGCAATCGCTCGGGTTCAGTTAGAGCCCAATGCCTCTCTCGGGTTCAGTTAGAGCCAACGCCTCGCACACATGTGCGTACATGTACGAGAGAAACGCGCATCGCTCGGCCCCCGACCTCCCACCGTAACTGGCAACTCCCTGAAATTTTCCTCCCCCTCGCTTCTACCACGGTTTTTTTCATCATGGATGGCCCAAAGAATGTCATGCAGCTGCGTCTCCGGCCCGCCCAGGACGAAAAGCCCATTTTCTGTCATGATTTTTTGTCATAGAAGTAGGAGCCCACCACATCTATGATGATACCGGGTTTTATCACAATTATCGTCATAGAAGTGTCATATGTATGGTAGAAAAAAATTTCGTTCGACCCAAAATGTCACGGATGTGTCTTTTTTTGTAGTGTATAAAGGAGAAAAATACTCTCTAGGACGCGAACATCCGACTGGACGTCGAATTAAAGGATGTTCGGGCCCAGCTTGCTGACTCCATAATGGAGAATAAGAGGCTACGGCGCGGCATATTCAGTAAGTGCTCTGATGAACCACTATAAAGTTCGGCAAAGAAGCATGCTAATAGAGTTATGTCTGTAGGCATGCTAACAGGCCGTCCCGAGGAGGAGATGCCCGGATCTGCTGGCGATCTTCTGACGGAGCTCTCACAGCTGCACGAACAAGTTCGGCAGGTGATGCGGGGAATTGCCCAAGCCTTGTGACCATCCGCCTCCCTGCCAGGAGGCATGGGGGATCTTGTGGAGATGCTCAAGGGAGCACAGCAGCGCTTCCGATTATGGAAGACATCGGCCTGCCGACAAGGCGCAAGGGAAGCCTGGGCCACGGTGAAGACACGGTACACCAAGGCTGACCCGAACCACATGGCCGAGGTCGGACCTGTTGGGTCAGATGGGAAGGAGATCCCTGTACATCTGGTGTATGACCAAGTAGCATTAGCCGCTAAGTATTCCCAACAGGACTATAGGGTAGACAGGCTGTTGGATGGTATAGAAGAAGAATTTAGGTAGTCTAAGTGACGTTGTACTTTGAAGGACTTATTTTGTAAATCATTTGTGTTGGACGACCTTTTTGCTTCAACCTCTGAACCCGATAGTCCGGAGTGTATCCGAATACCTGCTCGGTTATGTTAAAACCAGGGCACGCGTGGAAACCAGGCGTAGGGGTCATAGGTGCTTGAACAGACAAGTACCCAACTAGTTATGTTATATTACATGGGTAGTAAGAAACATCTTCCAGGGAGAATAGTTCCGTTAAGGGTTCCTTTCCCTGGGTGTCCATGCATTGATGTGCATGTCCGAACTGTGAAAATTTATGCAGGATATAAGCATCTGGGGGCATGTTTTGTAATAGGTAAAATAAATCTTTTGTTCACCGACCGAATATTCCCTTAAGGACGCTAGCTTTTGGCTTCACCCAGTCTGAGGTACACATACGGCTAACCCGGCAGTAACAATCGCATAGGTGCTCCCCTTATGCCCTAGCCGAATTAACGAGAATGTAGGGCATAAACACAAGAGCCAGGCAACCCAGCTTGGCCAAAACTTAAGTCATATCGATGCATATAGTGGTGAAAAAATGCACATATGGAGAAGTGACGCATATGTGGTGGGCATAAAGCCCAGAAGACAGTTAAGCTTCTGTGTAAGAAGCCCCCAGGTATATTGAGCGCGCATAGCGCGGCCAGAGTGTGCAGTCAAAGCATACTTGAAGATTTTAAGGCTATAAATGTAAAAGGGAGAGAGAGAGAGAGGATATAATTTAAAAAGGGAGACGGAGGTAAGGAGACAAACATGGAGTTCGGCACTAGGCGTAGAATCTTTGGAGTCCGGCTGTGTTCCATGGGTTCGGCTCGAGTCGATTGTCTGATGCATCATGCAGACGGTATGCACCTCCAGTGGGAACTTTGTCAATGATGAAGGGGCCCTCCCACTTGGGCTTGAGCTTGTCCTTTTTCTTCTCTGGTAGGCGTAGAACGAGTTTGCCAATGTTATAAGTTTTGGCCCGCACTTCTATGCTTTGATACCTTCGAGCCTGCTGTTGATAGAATGCGGAACGGGCCTTCGCGATGTCATGCTCCTCCTCCAGGGCATCTAAGCTGTCCTGCCGATCCAGCTCGGCTTCTCTCTCTTCGTACATGCGCACTCTAGGTGAATCATGGATGATATCGCAGGGTAGCACTGCCTCTGCGCCGTACACCATAAAAAATGGCGTGTATCCGGTTATGCGATTTGGCGTGGTCCACAGCCCCCATAATACGGAGTCAAGCTCCTCGACCCAGTGCGTATCTGGTTCTTTCAAGGATCGCACTAGTCTGGGTTTAATGCCGCTCATAATAAGAAGTTCGCTCATTCGACTTGACCGTTTTTTTGGGGGTGATAGACGGAGGTGTAATCAAGTTTTTTGCCCATTTTGCTACACCAGGTTTTCACCTCATCGGCTGTAAAGTTTGAGCCATTATCGGTGATGATGCTGTGGGGGACACCGTAGCGGTGTACGACCCTGGATATAAAGTCTATCACTGGTACGGATTTGGCCGTTTTAACTAGTTTGGCTTCTATCCATTTGGTGAATTTATCGACCATGACCAACAAGTATGTCTTCTTATGGCTTCCTCCTTTAAGGGGTCCAACCATATCGAGCCCCCAGATCGCAAAGGGCCAAGTTATGGGGATTGTTTGGAGGGCGGCGGGCGGCATATGGCTTTGATTTGCAAAATGCTGGCAACCGACATGGTGTTGGACAAGGTCTTATGCGTCTGCCCGGGCTGTCGGCTAGTAGAAACCTATACGGCAGGCCTTGCGTACAAGCGCCCGAGCTGCGGCATGGTGGCCGCCGAGTCCGGCATGAATTTGAGCGAAGAGCTGCTGCCCTTCCTCTTCGGAGACGCACCTTTGGAGCACTCCGGTTGCGCTTTTCTTATAAAGCTCTCCCTCGTGCACTTTGTAGGCTTTAGAGCCGCACAATGCAGCGTGCCTCATTTTGGTCCTCCGAGAGTTCCTGCCTATTTAAGTAAGCTAGGAGGGGTTCCGTCCATGGGGTGATGACCGCCATGATCACGTGGGCCAAAGGTGTGATTTCGGTGGCGGAGCCTCCGATTACGTCAGACTGTTCAGGATCTGGGGTTGTACGCGGATCCGGACTAGTATTGCCGGACTCCCCTTCCCATACCATGGATGGCTTGAACAACCTTTCCAAAAAAATATTTGGTGGGACGGGGTCACGTTTAGCGCCGATGCGGGCAAGGATATCCGCCGCTTGATTGTTTTCCCGAACCACATGGTGGAATTCAAGCCCCTCGAACCGAGCTGTCATTTTGAGAATGGCATTACGGTAAGCCGCCATTTTTGGGTCCTTGGCGTCAAAGTCTCCATTTATTTGAGATATTGCGAGATTTGAATCCCCACGTACTTCTAGATGTTGAATGCCCATGGAGACTGCCATCCGAAGATCGCGCAACAATGCCTCATACTCTGCTGCATTGTTGGAATCTGTGTAAAGTATTTGGAGTATGTATTGGACTGTATCTCCGGTGGGGACGTCAGGATGACGCCAACCCCTAGACCAGCTAGCGTCTTAGAGCCGTCAAAGTGCATGATCCAATTGGAGTATGCGCCATATTCTTTAGGGTGTTCGGCTTCTGTCCATTCGGCGATGAAGTCAGCCAGTACTTGCGACTTAATGGCCCATCGTGGTTTGTATGGTATGTCGAACGGGAGGAGCTCGATAGCCCATTTTGCAATCCAGCCCGTGGCGTCGCGGTTATTTATTATGTCATTGAGTGGTACTTCGGAGGCCACCGTGATTGAGGACTCTTGAAAGTAGTGTCGTAGTTCTCAGGATGCCATGAAGACCGCGTATGCTGTCTTTTGATAGTGTGGGTATCGTGACTTGGATGGAGTGAGTACAGTGGATACGTAGTATACCAGCTTTTGTAATGGGAATTCATGTCCATCTGTCTCTCGTTCGACGATGAGCACTGCGCTTACAACCTGGTGTGTTGCAGCTATGTATAATAGCATGGGTTCGCCGACATTTGGCGCTGCCAGAATTGGATTGGTGGCCAAGAGGGCTTTTATTTCATCTAGCCCAGCCATAGCCGCATCCGTCCACTCGAAGTGTTCAGTGCGTCGAAGAAGGCGCTAAAGAGGTAGCGCCTTTTCTCCTAATCGGGAGATAAAGCGGCTTACGGCAGCCACGCATCCGGTTAGTTGCTGGATTTGCTTGAGGTCTGTTGGGGTAGCCAACTGTGACAGAGCTCAGATTTTAGCCGGGTTTGCTTCGATTCCTCTATTGGAGACAATAAAGCCCAATGGTTTTCCGGCTGGTACGCCAAAAACACATTTTTCCGGGTTGAGCCTGATGTCGTATGTTTCGAGATTGTCGAACGTAAGCCTCAAGTTGTCTATTAATGATTCGATGTGTATGGTTTTGATGACCACATCGTCTATGTAAGCCTCCACTGTTTTGTCGATTTGTGTTTCCAGGCATGTCTGAATCATGCATTGATAGGCTGCACCGGCGTTTTTGAGCCCGAAAGGCATGGTGTTAAAACAGAAGGGACCGTATGGAGTGATAAATGCCGTTGCGGCTTGATCGGACTCCGCCATCTTGATTTGATGGTATCCGGAGTATGCGTTGAGGAAACACATTGAGTCGTGTCCTGCGGTAGCATCGATAATTTGATCGATGCAGGGGAGGGGGGAAGGGATCCTTAGGGCAAGCCTTATTAATGTCTTTGAAATCGACGCATAGGCGCCAGGATTTGTCCTTCTTTGGTACCATCACCAGGTTTGCTAGCCAGTCCGGATGTTTTATTTCTCTGATGAATCCGGCTTCAAGTAGGTTGGCTAGCTCCTCTCCCATGGCTTGTCGCTTGGGTTCTGAAAAGCGCCGAAGAGTCTGCTTGACCGGCTTGTATCCCTTTAGTATGTTTAGGCTAAGTTTGGCCAGCCTGCATGGGATACCTGGCATGTCTGAAGGATGCCAGGCGAAAATGTCCCAATTCTCGCGCAAGAACTTTTGTAGTGCGGCATCTATTGTGGGGTTCAGCTGTACCCCAATTGATGCTGTTTTTGTGGGGTCTGTTGGGTGGACTTGAAATTTGACTATTTCGTCTGCTGGTTTAAAAGAGGTAGACTTGGGTCGTTTGTCGAGTATCACGTCATCCCTGTCTACTGCGGAGCGCAGCGTAGGCTGCGAGGACTTCTGATAATGCCTCCAGGGCTAGTGCGGCAGTTTTATTTTCGGCCCGGAGTGCTATGTCCGGATCACTGGCTAGAGTGATGATTCAATTGGGCCCCGGCATCTTGAGCTTCATGTACCCGTAATGCGGTATAGCTTGGAAGCTTGTGAATGCATCTCGTCCCAAGAGGGCGTGGTATCCACTGCTAAATGGGGCCACTTGGAATGTGATTTCTTCAGACCTATAATTCTCCGGGGTGCCGAATACCACATCTAGTGTGATTTTCCCTGCGCATCGCGCCTCCCGGCTAGGGATGATTCCTCTAAAGGTCATGCTGCTTTGCTCAATGTGGCTCTTATCAATTTCCATTTTGTTAAGAGTTTCCTCATAGATGAGGTTTAATCCGCTGCCGCCGTCCATGAGCACTTTAGTAAGCCGAAATCCATCAATGATTGGACTAAGGACCAAAGCATCTGGTGCTCGGACTGTTCGAAATTGAGGTTCGTCGCTGGCACTGAAGGTTATGGCCATATCGTTCCACGGGTTTATTGCTGCGACGTGGCAGACTTCGGCGAGGCTGCGGAGTGCTCGCTTGCGCCTGTTGTTTGAGGCAAAAGTCTCGAAGACGGTTAGTAATGTATTGTTATTTTCTGCGGGATGGTGTTCTGTGATGACCCACAAGTATAGGGGATCTATCGTAGTCCTTTCGATAAGTAAGAGTGTTGAACCCCACGAGGAGCAAAAGGAAATGATAAGCGGTTTTCAGTAAGGTTTTCTCTACAAGCACTGAAATAGTAGGTGATAGATAGTTTTGTGATAAGATAAATAGTAACAAGCAAAAAATAAATAAAGTAAATAAAGTGCAGCAAGGTGGACCAATCCTTTATGTAGCAAAGTATAAGCCTGGACAAATTCTAATAATGAGGAAGAAGCTCCCGAGGACACATTGAGAATTATCAACAAGCTAGTTTTCATCAAGTTCATAAGATCCGCGTTCGGTACTTTGATAATTTGATATGTGGGTGGACTGACACTTGGGTACTGCCCTAACATGGACAAGCATCCCACTTATGATTAACCCCTATTGCAAGCATCTGCAACTACAAAAAGGAGTATTAAGGTAAACCTAACCACATCATTAAACATATGGGTCCATATCAACCCCTAACGAAGCAACGCATAAACTAGGGTTTAAGCTTCTGTCACTCTAGCAACCCATCATCTACTAATTACTTCCCTATGCCTTCCTCTAGGCCCAAATAATGGTGAAGTGTCATGTAGTCGACGTTCACATAACACCACTAGAGGAAAGACAACATACATCTCATCAAAATATCAAACGAATACCAAATTCACATGACTACTAATAGCAAGACTTCACTGGTGTCCTCAGGAACAAACGTAACTACTCACAAAGCATATTCATGTTCATAATCAGAGGAGTAATAATATGCATAAAGGATCTGAACATATGAATTTCCACCAAGTAAACCAATTAGCATCAACTACAAAGAGTAATCAACACTACTAGCAACCCACACATACCAATTTGTGGTTTTGATACAGGATTGGATACAAGAGATGTGTAGGATTTCGGGTTCCGGCAGACCCTCAAGGTTCGAACTCTGGAGTGCACGCGGAGATCACACCTACTGCCTACCCGCGTCTCGTCGCCTCGCAAGGATCTAAACTACCCGAAGAATAACACAAGGGACACGAGGTTTATACCGGTTCAGGCCACCATTGTGGTGTAATACCCTACTCCAGTTTGTGGTGTGATGGATTGCCTCAGGGGGCTGATGATGAATAATACAAGGGAAGAACAGCCTCGCGAGGGGCTGTTCTTGGCCGGTGTGACGAACTGCTAGGGTGAGTGCAGTCGCTTCTCTGTCTCTCTCTTTTGTTTATCTCTAGGTGCCTCTACCCTGTGGGTGGCTAGTCCTATTTATAGAGGGAGGCCCTGGGCCTCTTCCCAAATATTGAGCGGGAAGGGCGCCAACAATTGGCCATTTTGAAGGGGAACATCTAGTACACTCATCCTGACTAAAGTTGGTCTTCGGCTGCCAAAGGCTCTGACGATGACGCTGTCCTGGGCTCCACGATGACCTCCATCCCGCTGTTCTGCTGGTCTTGGTCTTGTTGTACCAAAACAGTTGCCTTTGCTTGATACTCTTGCCTGCGCATGCCCCCTTTGCACCAAAGAGGAAACAAGGACTCTGCGCAGGCCGGCGCCCGCCTGGCTTCAGTCGTCATGGCTTGCGTCATGGGCACCTCGTGAGGTACCCCGCCTTGATCTCTCCGCCTCCTCGCGAGCCAGCCTGACGAGGCTGTGCCTGAGGAAGCCTCCTGTCGTCCGCCCCGCGAGGCCTGGCCCCTCATGAGGGTCTTGAACATGTCATGATGAAGATGGGCCGTACTGGGCCACTCCCTAAGCCACGCCGCAGGCCGCAGGCAAGCAAGTCTGGGTACCCCCGTTCCCAGAACGCCGACAAGATGAACTAGGGTTTTGAGAGGAGATGGTGCTGGTGAAGATGTTGATGGAGATTGACCCCCTCCCGATGAGAGGATCGTTGGTGATGACGTTGGTGATGATTTCCCCCTCCCGGAGGGAAGTGTCCCCGGCAGAACAGCTCCGCCAGAGCCCTAGATTGATTCCGCCAAGGTTCCGCCTCGTGGCAGCGGAGTTTCGTCCTGTAAGCTTGCCCACGACTTTTTCCAAGACAAAACCCTTCATATAGCAGAAGATGGACGCTGGAGGCCCACCAGGGGGCCCAGGAGATAGGGGCCGCGCCCTATAGGGGGGCGCCCCCTGTCTCCTGGACAGGGTGTGGGGCCCTTGGCCTATTTCTTTTGCTCATAAATTCTTATTAAATCCAAAAAGATATTTCGTGGAGTTTCAGGACTTTTGAAGTTGTGCAGAATAGGTTTCCAACATTTGCTCCTTTTCCAGCCAGAATTCCAGCTGCCGGCATTCCCCCTCTTCATGTAAACCTTGTAAAATAAGAGAGAATATCCATAAGTATTGAGATATAATGTGTAATAACAGCCCATAATGCAATAAATATTGATATAAAAGCATGATGCAAAATGGACGTATCAACTCCCCCAAGCTTAGACCTCGCTTGTCCTCAAGTGGAAGCCGAAATCGAAAAATATGTCCACATGTTTAGAGATAGAGGTGTCGATAAAAATAAAATACGGACATGAGGGCATCATGATCATTCTAATAACAGCAACATATATAGATTTGTCATATGATTTCCTATGCTCAAGTAATAAGCAATTCACAATGTCAATTATGGTTCAAAAACTTCATTGGGAACTAACAAACTATAATCTCAGTCATTGAAGCAATTGCAATTTATCGTAACATCAGAAAGAGTCAATAATAGAGCCTTTCAGCAAGCTCACATACTCAACTATCTCGTAGTCCCCTATTATTGTTAACACTCACGCAATACTTGTGGTTATAGAGTTTCAGCCGGACACTAAGAAAGATAGGGGCTTATTGTGTTGCCTCCCAACATATTCACCTTTAGGTGATGTCAACAATAATAGCCTATGCCAACTTACATCCAATTGGATATATATATATCATGATCTTTCAAACACGAGGAGCTTGCCAAAGGATAAAAATAAAAAGGGAAAGGTGAGAATCACCTTTACTCCAGCATAAAGTAAAAACATAAAGTAAAAGATAGGCCCTTCGCAGAGGGAAGCAGAGGTTGTCATGCGCATTTAGGGTTTATGCATAAAGTCTTAGTGCAAAAGAACATCACTTTATATTGCCCCTTGTATGTGGACCTTTATTATGCAGTCTGTCGCGTTTTCCACAACAAGTTCGTACAAAGTTTATTTTCTCTGCACTAATAAGCCATACATATTTAGAGAGAAATTTTTATTGCTTGCACCGATGACAACTTACTTGAAGGATCTTACTCAATCCATACGTAGGTATGGTGGACTCTCATGGCAAAACTTGGTTTAAGGATATTTGGAAGCACAAGTAGTATCTCTACTTGGTGCAAGGAATTTGGCTAGCATGAGGGGGAAAGGCAAGCTCAACATGTTTGGAAGGTCAATGACAATATACTTTAACTGAGATGTCGGAAAACATAAACCATTACGTTGTCTTCCTTGTCCAACATCAACTCTTTTAGCATGTCATACCTAATGAGTGCTTCACAATCATAAAAGATGTCCAAGATAATATATTTATATGTGAACCCCTCTTTCCTTATCACTTCCTATTAATTGCAATGATGACCAAGGCTACGCTCATCAACTCTCAACAATTTTTATGCCTCATACTTTCTATGTGTGAAGTTATCACTATCCATAAGATCAATATGAACTCTTTTGTTCTTTCTACTTTCTCAAGATCATAGCAACATAGCAAAGCCCTTGACTCAACACTAATCTTTATTATAGATAGCACACGGACTCGATTACATAAAGAGATCTCAAAGCAAAACTCAAAACTACTTGATATCAAAACTTCGAACTAATAGATCAAGATACTAGTAAAAGGATCGAACTAAATAAAGGGGTAAAAATAGGAGTGTGATGGTGATACGATACCGGGGCACCTCCCACAAGCTTGGCAGTTGCCAAGGGGAGTGCCCATACCCATGTGATTAGTTCTTCAGAGGTGGTGAAGTAGGAGTTGTTGATGATGTAGGATTGTCGTCCGTCTTCCAAGGCATAGGCTCTCCATCATAAAAGGATGATCGAGTCTCCGGGATCCTTAAATCTGCAGCCAAACTCATCCTTTTGAATCTATATTCATACTCACAGTTCTGGTTTTGCAGGTCATAAATCTGGGCTTGGAGGTGCTCGATTTTCTCTTGAAGCTTGAAGATGGTCTCCGAAATGACTTTGGCATCCAGCTTGTGGTTGTTGGTGAACTCCGTGATCATCATCTGGTTGGCGTTGAGTCCACGCTCCACCATCCCTTGACACTTGAAAACTTCTTGCTCCATGACTTCGAGCTTTGTCTCCACGCTCCCAGTACGCCTTGGTCCCTCTACATCATGGATGTGCAACACCCCCTCACGCATCTCAATGGTTTGAGGATGATGCAGCACCTCCGCGAGATAGATGTTGATAACCCTCTCAAAAAACTTGTACTTGGGAGCGCTTGGAGACGACATGATGCTCTAGATCTGAAACAGAAACAGCTCGAAACAAAAACAGAAGATATTTGCGTGATACGGTGGTCAAAACCTTTGGGAGTATATATAAGGAATTTTTACCGACCAAAATACGTAACATACAAGAAAATGGAGTCCAGAAGGCACACGA
>NC_057801.1:533757126-533782891 GCF_018294505.1 Triticum aestivum | reverse complement strand
GGGGGGGGGGGGGCGGCCTCCTCTCTCGTGGGAGCCTCGTGTCCCTTTCGGACTACTTCTTTCTTCCAAAAATTCTTAAATAATCCAAAACTGATAAAAATTGCCATTAGAGTTGTTTTGGAGTCGGTTTACTTACCGTACCACATACCTATGCCTTTTCAGAGTCTGGAGCATTCTGGAAAGTGTCTCTTATGTATTCCTTAGGGGTTATGGTTTCAATAATATTAGTTTCAACATTGATAGGATTACCTGAAATATAATGTTTAATTCTTTGACCATTTACCACCCTCGGATTTGTGCCTTCGAAGTTGTTGATTTTTATAGCACCAGAACGATAGACCTCCTCAATAACGTAGGGACCTTCCCATTTTGAGAGAAGTTTTCCTGCAAAAAATGTTAAATGAGAGTTGAACAATAACACATAATCTCCTACGTTAAACTCACGCTTTTGTATCCTCTTATCATGCCAGCATTTGACTTTTTCTTTGAAAAGCTTGGCATTCTCATATGCTTGGGTTCTCCATTCATCAAGTGAGCTAATATCAAATAACCTTTTCTCACCGGCAAGTTTGAAATCATAATTGAGCTCCTTAATAGCCCAATATGCTTTATGTTCAAGTTCAAGAGGTAAATGACATGCTTTTCCATAAACCATCTTATATGGAGACATACCCATAGGATTTTTGCATGCAGTTCTATAGGCCCATAATGCATCATCAAATTTTTTGGACCAATTCTTTCTGAATCTATTCACAGTCTTTTGCAAAATTTATTTGAGCTCTCTATTGCTCAACTCTACTTGACCACTAGACTGTGGGTGATAAGGAGATGCGATTCTATGATTGACATCATACTTAGCAAGCATCTTACGGAAAGCACCATGAATAAAGTGTGAACCACCATCAGTCATAAGATATCTAGGGACTCCAAACCTCAGAAAAATAACTTCTTTAAGCATTTTAATAGAAGTGTTATGATCAGCACTACTAGTTGGAATAGCTTCTACCCACTTAGTAACGTAATCAAGAACAACTAAAATATGTGTATAACCATTGGAGGCAGGAAAAGGTCCCATATAATCAAAGCCCCAAACATCAAACAGTTCAATAACAAGAGAATAATTCATAGGCATTTCTTGACATCTACTAATGTTACCTATTCTTTGGCATTCATCACAAGATAAGACAAACTTATGAGCACCTTTGAAAAGAGTAGGCCAATAAAAACCAGATTGTAGTACCTTGTGTGCAGTTCTATCTCCAGCGTGGTGTCCTCCATAGGATTCAGAGTGACACTTGCATAGGATTTGTTCCTGTTCATGCTCAGGCACACAACATCTAATAGTACCATCTACTCCTTCTTTATAAAGGTGTGGATCATCCCAAAAGTAATATCTTAAATCATAAACGAACTTTTTCCTTTGCTGGTATGTGAAACTAGGCGGTATATATTTAGCAACAATGTAATTGGCATAATCAGCATACCAAGGAGCAGTATGAGAAGCATTGACAACCGCTAATTGTTCATCAGGAAAACTATCATTAATAGGCAGTGGGTCATCAAGAACATTCTCTAACCTAGACAAGTTGTCTGCAACGGGGTTCTCAGCTCCCTTTTTATCAATAATATGCAAGTCAAATTCTTGGAGCAAGAGAACCCATCTAATGAGTCTAGGCTTAGCATCTTTCTTTTCCATAAGAAATTTAATAGCAGCATGATCGGTGTGAATAGTAGCTTTGGAATCCACAATATAAGTTCTAAGTTTATCACATGCAAACACAACTACTAAGAACTCTTTTTCAGTAGTAGCATAATTTCTCTGGGCAGTATCAAGAGTCTTACTAGCATACTGGATAACATTGAATTTCTTATAGACTCTTTGCCCTAAAACAGCACCTACATCATAATCACTAGCATCGCACATAATTTCAAAAGGTAAATTCCAATCAGGTGGCTGAATAATAGGTGCAGTGATCAAAGCTTTCTTAAGTGTTTCAAATGCTTCTAGACAATCATCATCAAAGACAAAAGGAATATCTTTTTGCAATAAATTAGTCAGAGGCCTAGAGATTTTAGAAAAGTCCTTAATGAACCTCCTATAAAAACCGGCATGACCAAGGAAACTTCTTATACCTTTTATGTCCTTGGGACATGGCATCTTTTCAATAGCATCAACTTTGGCTTTATCAACTTCAATACCTCTCTCGGAGATCTTGTGCCCCAAGACAATGCCTTCATTAACCATAAAGTGACACTTTTCCCAATTCAGGACGAGACTAGTGTCTTCGCATCTCTGCAAAACTCGATCAAGGTTTCTCAAACAATCATCAAAAGAGGATCCATAGACGGAGAAGTCATCCATGAATACCTCACAAATCTTTTCACAAAAATCAGAAAATATAGCCATCATGCATCTTTGAAAGGTAGCAGGTGCATTACATAAACCAAAAGGCATACGTCTATAAGCAAAAGTACCAAAAGGGCAAGTAAAAGTAGTTTTAGATTGATCCTGCGCGGACACATGTATTTGAGAGAAGCCAGAATAACCATCTAGAAAGCAAAAATGTGTGTGTTTGGATAGCCTTTCTCGTAGTAGCTTTATTTAACTTACAAAAATCAATTACCATCCTATAGCCTGTAATAATTCTTTGCGGGATCAATTCATCTTTATCATTAGGAACAACGGTAATACCTCCCTTTTTAGGGACACAATGGACAGGGCTTACCCATTCACTGTCAGCAACGGGATAAATAATACCTGCCTCAAGGAGCTTTAGTATCTCCTTTCTTACCACTTCCTTCATTTTGGGATTTAATCGTCTTTGAGGATCTCTAACTGGTTTGGCATCTTTCTCCACTGAAATTTTGTTTTGACATAATGTGGGACTAATGCCCTTAAGATCATCCAGAGTATATCCAATAGCAGCTCGGTGCTTCTTCAGAGTTTTCAATAATCTTTCTTCTTCTTTCTCTGAAAGGTTAGCACTAATAATAACATGATATATTTCTTTTTCATCAAGATAAGCATATTTAAGATTATCAGGTAATGGTTTGAGTTGAAACACGGGATCACCCTTGGGTGGAGGGGGATCCCCAAGGATTTCAACGGGAAGGTTATGTTTCAACCTAGGTTCTTGTTGAAGGAACACTTCATCTATTTCTTGCCTTTCCTTCATAAACATATCGTTTTCATGGTCTAGCAAATATTGTTCTAATGGATCAGTTGGAGGAACAACAATGGAAGCAAGACCAATAATTTCATCCTTATTAGGTGGTTCCCTTTCCCGAGGTTGTCTACTAAACTTAGCGAAATTAAACTCATGAGACATACCATCTATGCCAACAGTGACAATATTCTTTTCACAATTAATCTTAGCACTAGCAGTATTCAAGAAGGGTCTACCAAAAATAATGGGACAAAAATCATCTTGTGGGGAACCAAGAACAAGAAAATCAGCAGGGTATTTAATCTTCCCACACAAGACTTCAACATATCTAACAATCCCAATAGGTTTAATGGTGTCCCTATTAGCAAGCTTAATAGTAACATCAATGTCTTCTAATTCAACAGGTGCAATATCGTGCATAATTTCTTTATAAAGGTCATAAGGTATCGCACTAGAACTAGCACCCATATCACATAAACCATGATAACAATGATCTCCTATTTTAACAGAAATAACAGGCGTGCCTACAACATGTCTACGTGTCTTAGTATCGGGTCTAGCAATATTAGCCGTTTCACCCAAGAAAGAGATAACATGCCCATCTAAGTCCTCATCCAAGAGATCTTTAATCATAGCAATACCAGGTTCAACATTAATTTGCTCAGGATGTGTATAAGCCCTAGTATTACTCTTACGAACAACAGTCGAAGCTTTAGCATGATCTTTTATCCTAACAGGAAAAGGAGGTTTTTCGACATAAGTAGTAGGAATAATAGGATCACTATATGTAATAGTCTTCTCTTCGACTGTAATAGGTGCAACTACTTTCACTTCAATAGGAGGATTATATTTAAACCACTTCTCTTTAGGGAGATCAACGTGAGTAGCAAAAGTTTCACAAAAAGTAGCTACTATCTCAGAGTCAAGTCCATACTTAGAGCTAAATCCACGGAAAGCATCGGTATCCATAAAAGATTTAACACAATCGAACTTAGGTGTCATACCTGACTCCTTACCATCTCGGAACCCCAATCTTCAGAGTTGCGTTTAATTCTTTCCAATAAGTCCCATTTGAAATCAATAGTCTTCAGCATATATGAAAGTGCGTTATATCGACTAGAGGGGGGGGGGTGAATAGGCGATTTTTATGAATTCTTCACTGAGGAATTTGCCGGTGAGGAAATTCCTTAGCGAAGAACTACTTGCAGCGGAATAAGTACTCAGATGTAAGCATGACAGAATACACACATAGTCATCATGATGAAATGAAGACAAACACAGAGTACAGAAAGTGTAAACACAGGATAACACAAGATGAAGACAAACAGACTGAAGAAATTGAACTAAGGAAATTGAGAAAGTCTTCAGTCAAAGTCTTCAAACACAAATATGAACAATCACTCAACATAGTAATGAAGAAATGAAAGAGTTGAGGAAATAGAACCAGTAAGGTTGGTGAACACAATGATTTGGTAGACCAGTTCCAACTGCTGTCTCAGTTGTATGTCTCGTTGGAGAGGCTGAGTATTTAAACTCGAGGACACACAGTCCCGGACACCCAGTCGCTGAGCACGCAGCTCAGGACACCAAGTCCTCACCGTATTCTCCTTGAACTAAGATCACACAGACCTCGTCCAATCACTCGTGGTAAGTCAAGCGACTTCCAAACCTTCACAGACTTCGGTCACTCGGTGATCCACAATTCCTCTTGGATGCTCTAGACCATGACGCCTAACCGTCTGGAAGAAGCACAGTCTTCAAAGGTAACAAGCGTCAGATCCACATAGGATAAATCTCTTCAGTGATGCTCAATCACTTTGGGTTTGTGGGTGTTTGGGTTTGGGTTTTTCCTCACTCGATGATTTTCGCTCAAAGTCCTCGGAGGATGGGTTGCTCTCAAATGAAAAGTGTCAGTTTGTCTCGGAGCAGCCAACCAGCTAGTGGTTGTAGGGGGCGGCTATTTATAGCCTAGGGAGCAGCCCGGCATGATAATACATAAATGCCCTTCAATGATATGACCTTTAGGTGGATAAGATATTTTGGGATAGCTGGCGCGCAACACAACAACGGTCAGAAATTTGACTCTCAAATTCCTCAGGGCTATCATGTTCCTCACTGTGTAGCTAATCCGCACTGGCGAATTCCTAACTCCTCAGTTAGAACAAATTCCTCAGCGACCAGAAGAACTTCGTCTCTGTCACTGAAGAAATTGACTGAACTGTATGAGATTTCCAATGGCTTCACTCGAAGGGATTGGTAGGTGTACGATTTTGAGTTGAGCATCACATGGAAATTTTTCCTTAGTATTTCCTCGACCCCCTTTAACAGTACGGTGTTTCCTATGACTCAAGAAGGAGAAAAACAAAACTATGAAAATGAAAGTCTTCAAGCTTCATATTCCTCGCATGAATATCAAGTCTTCACGGACACACCAATTTCTTCACTTTCAAAGTCTTCATGAAAGTCTTCAGGAATACCAAAATCTTCAGTCGAAGATATTCATTTTTAGGGGTCGACTTTCTCTATAAATATCAAACTCCTCATAGACTTATAGACCTGTGTACACTCATAAACACATTAGTCCCTTAACCTATAAGTCTTCAATACACCAAAATCACTAAGGGGCACTAGATGCACTTAGAATCTCCCCCTTTTAGGTGATTGATGACAATATAGGTTAAGTTTTCAATGGGGATAAACATATGAAGTGTAAGTACTGATATTGAGGAATTTGATTGCAAGATATAGAAGAACTCCTCCTGAAGATGTGCATAGTGAGGAATTTGCTTTTGAAGCAATGCACACTTGAAGAGTTGAATCGTGGAGATCCCCCCCTATATCTTGTAATTCATCCATGCATTTGACATATAATATGAAGAATTTGAAATGCATAATGAAATATGGTGCCTGAAGATATTCAACATGCGTGCAATAATATTAATGAGGAACAAGCATGCAGAATCAGAGCACAGTGCATCAAAAGTATCAGAGCACCATCGGTTTTAAGATTACAACTCGATCCAATAGAAGTTTCAGAAGAGCGAGAGTTGTAACTTAGCAAAAAAAATGCCCATATAATAGACCCGCTTGAAGACTAACTCAGATTTCTCCCCTTTTGTCATCGAATGACCAAAAGGATCGAAACTGAGGACTAACATCCCTGAAGAATATCAAGTTAATGGAGGAGCGTCAGCGTTGTCGGGGTCGATTATCGTAGTAGGGCCTGCCGTAGTGTCGTCCAAGTCTTCATTTTCATCAGTGTCGCGCGATGAAGAATAGGAGCTGGCCACCAAGGAAGGAACCTTGACCTTCTTGAATCTCTTCGGTGGAGGTGCAGACCAGTCAAATTCTTCCTTGAGACCTATGCTCTTCAGATCTTCTGCGCTGTAGACATGAGATAGAACAGCCCAGGTACGGTTGAAGGTTTCATGGAGGTAGTATTGGTTTTTCTTCACTGCATTGTGTGTGGAGGTCATGTTGTGAAGAATTGAACCAAACTGACGCTTGACCCATTTATGATTGCGATCAACTTTCTGATGAAGACTGAGGAGTAACTCACGATCAGTCATCACCCTGGGTGCTGTGGCTTGAGGAATTTGCTTGGCAGAGGTGTTGGCGGCAGAGTCATGTGTGGCAGAGTCATCATTGCTAGAGTAGGATGCAGCTTTGCGAAATTGACCATCCAATGGACGAATGCCTTCATTTATCACAGTGGTTGCCTTGCCTTTGTTATTAACTGAGGAAAATGTCCGTTTGAGGACTTCAATCGGAGGCAAGTAGCTACCGTGGTTCAGAGTATCAGCTTTGTAATTGAGTGAAGACCTTGTCCTGATGAACCTCATAATCCATGGTGCATAAGGCTTCAGCTCAAATGGTGACATAGCAATATTTGCCAGAGTCCTCATGAAGAAATCATGGAAGTTGACGGGAACGCCATGAATGATATTGAAAAGCATATTCTTCATGATGCCAACGACTTCTTCATCATTTGAGTCGTGGCCTTTGATAGGACTCATTGTCTTTGTCAGAATGCGATAGACAGTCTGAGGCACATACAGTAATTCCTTGACGAGGAATTTGGTTCATGGGGCCTGCCCTGGCTTCAAAGGCTTCATCAGCACTTGCATGTAATGATTTGTAAGCTCAGGTTCACTGTAGACACAACGAGCACCATCAAGGGGAGGACTGAGTGGGAGGGCATGAAGCAATTGAGTTGCTGGTGCCTTGTAGTGAGTATTTTCTGACATCTAGTCCAGCACCCATGAGTTCACATCTTTAGAATTTCTTGTGATGTGCAGCGTCGCATAGAATTGAAGAATGAGTTCTTCATTCCAATCACAGATGTTAGTGCAGAAATTCAGCAATCCATCATCGTGAAGAACACTGAGGACTGGCTCGAAGCCTGGCAGAGATTCCATGTCCACGTGAGGAATGTGTGCATGATCGAAGACTTTGTCTTTGTCGAATAGCACAGAGGAGTAGAAATTTGCTTGACTAGTAGTCCAGAAACGCCTCTTTCTTATGCGAGCAGAATCATAGGGATTGTAGTCTGTGAAGAACACATGCTCGTTAAAGAAATCTGCAGCCTTGAACTTTTGCTTCTTTGAGAATGGATCCTTTGTCTTGGGCAGAGGAGTGTCAGTGAGTTGCATCACAACCTCAGGAATCGCAATCTCCGGTTCTTCAGGCTGAGGAATTTCTGGTTCCTCTTCAGTGGCAATCTGCATATTCAAAGGATCAGCATCAGCAGTTTCTTCAGCACTAGTGGCTGGAATTTCTTCATGCACAAACGAGGTAGGATGAGTTTCTTCAGAGCCTATTTGAACGGTTGGTGCAGGGGACTGAGGTATTTGTTGTATTGGGGTGAAGTGTGGAGAATTGGGATGCTGACTTTCCCAAAAGTCATCATTCATCACAGGCGTAGTGCATCCAATATCCACGTCTTCATCTTCAATTTCTTCAACGCCAGCCTCTTCAGCTGTGAACTAAGGCATTGGCGAGGAAGCAACAGGCATTGAAGGGATCACATCCACTTCAATTTCTTCATCAATCTGCTCCGACGAAGCAGCAGAATGATTTTCTTCATCAGATCTTCTTGGGATCACATATTCTTCACCAAAAGGAACAAGGTCCTTTGATGGCAGGGTGGAAATCGGAACAACATCAATTGGATCTTCAAGTGAGCTGGTCATAGGCTTCATTTTCTTCGGAGCTGAAGAATCTGAAGCAGATGATGCTTTCCGTTTCTTCACTGTAGCTCTCTCTGCAGCCTTGGTCTTCCTCACATCTGATGCAGATGGAAGGCTAGGAGTTGGTGTATGCGCAGGAGGAGCTGAGGAATCTGTTTGAATTTCCTCAGGCGCAACTGATGCAGTTGCCCTGACTTCCTCATTTTCTTCAGGCGCACCACTAGTGGATGCCCTAGCAATGTCTTCAACGACTGGAATGGATTCATCAGCCCTGGAACTAGCATTTTCATCAGCAGCCTAAAAGTCATCAGCGGTGCTGGCATGTTCTTCAGTTTGCTGAGTAGAGGCTTCAGCTTGAGGAATTTCTTGTTGCATGGGGCAGCAACACTGGTGAACTTCTCAGTCAGTTTAACAAACCTGACTTTGGCTCCTTGCCAATCAGCATAATAAGCATTGAAATCATCGATGAGGGCTTTGATTTCAGACTGGATGTCATTTTGACAACGTTTTTCCTCAGGAACTTCTCTTTCCTGAACTGAGCCTTCTTGATTTGTCTAGCCTTCTCAAATTTCCATTTCTCTTCAGTGATGAAATGGGTCAGCATGTGACTTTGGCCAGGAGTCAAATGAAAATCAGGCATAGGAGTGTTTGGGTCCTTGTGCCAGAGATCAATGTAGTCGAGGATCGCCTTTGGATCCAAAAGCAGTGGCACATTTGTGCCTTTGGCTCTAGCGGCCCTTTCTTTAATGTCTCTGATGATTTCTGCAAGTTCATCATCATCAGCTTCATCGTCAGATGGCACTTGGAAGGCAACATGTTTCTTCTTCGGACTAGGCCGAGGACCTCGACCAACTGTTGCCTTTGTCTTCAGCAGAGTGGGGCCTGATGAAGATTTTGGTGCAGCTGAGGAACTCACTAAGACACTAGAGGCAATAGAGATGCCTGCAGTCCTTTGGCACGTGGCCAAATGTACAGGTGTTGAGGACTTTGCCGGAGCCACTGAGGACTTTGGGGGAGGAGCTGAGGACTTTGGAGGAGCAGGAGTAGCATGAGGAACTGGCCGTGAGGGCTTTGAAGAATCTGGCTGTGAGGGCTTTGAAGATTCTGGCCATAAGGGCATTGCTAAGGAACTTGGTCGTGAGGGCACTGTTGGTGAAGCACTTGGCTTGTGAGCGGGCTTCTTTGCCATAGATTTTCTAGGCCTGACAGAGGCCTCAGTGGCAGCAGCAGTAGCAGAGTCTTCATTGAATTCCTCACTGCTTCTTTGGCTTGTCTTGCCAACTTGGCTTGGCGTTTGGCCCATTCTTCAGGAAAATCCTCACCATGCTTGATGCTGGTGGGGTCAGCTTCTTGGCCAGGTGCCAATAGAGCTCTTGGGCATGGAGGATTTAGAGCGAATTTCTTCATATACTTTGGAGTTACATATCTGTACTCCCTCCATTCTCTTGCCCATCTCCTTTCAATCCTCTGTATGCGCACCTTGCGCTGATTTTTGTTCTCCTTTCCGAACTTAGCCTCATCAGGTGTGCAATACTCAGCATAGATGTTCTCAGGTATTTCAAACGCAGTCATGACCTCAGGCCTCTTTCCTCCTTTCTATGGTTTCTTACTATCTGCCATATTCTTCAGTTGAGGGATTTGAACAATTGAATTCTCTGAAGAAGTATGCAACTTTTCTTCAAGGAATGCTGCAAATGAGTTAAGTTGATGAGAACCTAGTGATTCAGCAGCGGACATGAGTACCTGTGAACAGAGTATAGTTGCGAGGAATTTGAAGAGGTCATATGCATTCTTAGAAGGTTTTGAAAAGAACAAGTTTGAGGAATTTGACCAGACGAGTCTTGAAGAATTTCACTAAGCGTTCTTTGTCTTAGGTTCCAGAGTTGTATAGATTGAGGATCCACACAGTTGAGGAATCTTGAAGATAAATGATGCTTAGAGAAACGAATCAAGAGCAGATGATTAGCGAGGTGTTTTGTGTGTGAGTATTTGAAGAATAAAACACCTTTGAAGATTTTGTAGAAAAAAATTTGAATCAAAGAGGGCAGTAAAAGTAACTTTTAATTACCCTGGATGAAGAACATGACGAACTAAGAAGTGTAGATTTGAAGCTCGTCAGTTCAGATCTTCCACGCCCTAACTTGGCGCAGGAAGACAGCTACGGCGGCGGCATAGTGAAGATTTCCGCGGCCGGCACGAGTACGACGGCGACGAGGTCGAGGCAGTGAAGCTCTTCCTCACCGGCGACGATGGAGTAGCGGCGGCGCTAGGGTTTGAGAAGCTCGAGCGAGAGAGAGAGCGGTCGAGCGGAGTAAAGGAAGTGAGGAAGGGGTGAGGGGGGTATTTATAGTCGCAGTGGAAAACTGTTCGCCCGAAGATTTAGGACGAACATGCCCCTGACCCTTCTCATTCGCTTGACATGTGTCACCCACGTACTGAAAGGTGGAGATCGTGTTAGATCATGGGTGAATAGATAAGTCTATCGTGGGATACGGGATGGTTTGAGCGGCAAAACTGAAAATTTGGATAAGATAAGGTTTTAAGTTTCATTGGCAATTTCTTCAGCTGACAAGGACACAATGAAGATTTTGAACGAGTTTCAAATAGAATGCACATGAAGAATTTGTGAATAGATTGGGTTGAGTATAGCATAGAGGGGGAAGGGTCCGATCACATTCACTTAGCAGAAAATGCAACTTGAAGAAATAGCCATAAGTGAATGCTGTAGAGGACATAAACCCAAATATATATATCCAATGAAGAAAAACGACGGAAACAGTGAAGATTTTGCAAAGTTGAAGAATTTGAAAAACTGAGGAAAAACCCAAATTGAAGATTTTCAACTTTGGTGGTGGCATGACCCACCGTATAAGAATGATGATTTCAGACACCGCGTACAATTGTCGTAGGGTTCTGAGAATCAACTTCTTCATTAATTTCTTCACACTTAGAGTGTTATTCTTCATTGATTGAAGAAAAACATTTCTTCATGTGTTGCACATCTAAGTCATCAATTTTGCACAAGTGTTAGGATGAGTGTCCTTTTTCAAAGAACATTCGAAGACTAGGATATTTAGCTCACACCGCAACTTGCTAAATCTCTTCTCATCCAAGGGCTTTGTGAAGATATCGGCTAGCTGTTCTTCAGTCTTCACATGCTCAATAGAAATGTCACCCTTCAACACATGATCACGAAGAAAATGATGACGAATCTGAATGTGCTTTGTCTTCGAGTGCTGAACTGGGTTATGAGCAATCTTGATGGCACTCTCATTGTCACAGTAGAGAGGCACATTCTTCATGCTGATGCCGTAGTCCTTGAGAGTTTGCTTCATCCACAGCAATTGAGCACAGCAAGAACCAGCAGCAATGTACTCAGCTTCAGCAGTAGACAGTGATACGTAGTTCTATTTCTTCGAGGACCAACAGACCAAAGATCGTGCGAGGAAATGACAAGTACCAAATGTTGACTTGCGGTCCACGCGATCACCAGCATAGTCAGAGTCAGAATATCCAATGAGATCAAAAGTAGAGCCCTTGGGGTACCATAGTCCTAGTGTTGGTGTGTGAGCTATATATCGAAGAATATGCTTCACAACCTTATGGTGTGATTCCTTTGGTGTAGCTTGAAATCGGGCACACATGCAAACACTAAGCATTATATCTGGCCTAGATGCACATAAGTACAATAAAGAACCAATCATGGAGCGGTATACCTTGTGATCGAAGTCAATACCATTTTCATCAGTGCATATTTGTGGGCATAGGAATTTTGACGCCTTTGCAATCATGCATGCCGAATTTCCTCAGAACATCCTTGAGGTATTTCTCCTGAGATATGAATATGCCATTGTGCTATTGACGAATTTGAAGACCTAAGAAGAATTTCAACTCTCCCATCATAGACATGTGATATTCTTCACTCATCATATAGGCAAATTCGTCACTATAACGTTGGTCAGTACAGCCAAAGATAATATCATCAACGTATATTTGGCACACAAACAGTTCACCATCATAAGATTTAGTAAAGAGAGTAGGGTCGAGTGAACCGGGTGTGAAGCCATTCTTCACGAAGAATTCCTTCAAAGTATCATACCATGCCCGAGGGGCCTGCTTGAGGCCATAGAGGGCCTTGTTGAGTCTGAAGACTTTGTCAGGATTCATTGGATCTTCAAAACCTGAGGGTTGAGCAACATATACTTCTTCCTCTAGATTACCATTGAGGAATGCACTTTTCACATCCATTTGATATAAAGTGATATTATGATGGTTAGCATAAGCAAGTAATATGCGAATAGCCTCAAGTCTACCAACAGGTGCAAAAGTTTCATCGAAATCAATTCCTTCAACCTGTGTGTAGCCTTGAGCTACAAGTCGTGCCTTATTCCTCACCACAAGGCCATTTTCATCTTGCTTGTTGCGGTAGATCCACTTTGTGCCAATGATATTATGCTTGCGAGGATCTGGACATTTAACCAGTTCCCAGACATTGTTGAGCTCGAACTGATGTAATTCTTCTTGCATGACCTGAATCCACTCAGGCTCCAGAAATGCTTCATCTACCTTAGTGGGCTCTGTGATAGAGACAAAAGAATAGTGCCCACAAAAGTTAGATAAATGTGAAGCTTTTGAGCGGGTGAGAGGACCTGGTGCTTCATTGTCATCGATGATCTTTTCAACTTGCACTTCTTTTGCAATGCGAGGTGAGCTGGTTGTCGTCGAGGAACTTGATCAACATTTTCTTCAGCACCATTTTCTTCAACATTTTCCTCAGGTGCATTAGCTCGACGATCTTCGTGTTCTGGAATGAATTCTTCAGTAGATTCTTCTGTAGGAATGACATCCTTAGTAGCCTTGAACTTGATAGAATCCTCAGGTGCTGGTTCATCTATCACAGAAGGTAGGTGCTCTCTTTGCGAGCCATTAGTTTCATCGAACCGCACATCTACAGTTTCAACAATCTTGTGAAGAGCGATGTTGAAGACTCTGTAGGTGTGCGAGTCCTTTCCGTAACCAAGCATAAAACCTTCATGTGCTTTTGGTGCGAATTTAGCATTGTGATGAGGATCCCTAATCCAACATTTAGCACCGAAGACTTTGAAATAACTCACATTGGGTTTCTTGTCAGTGAGAAGTTCATAGGCAGTCTACTTGAAGAATTTGTGAAGATATACTCTCTTGATGATGTGGCACGCGGTATCAATTGCATCAATCCAAAAATGATGAGGTGTTTTGTATTCATCAAGAATAGTGCGAGCCATCTCAACAAGAGTTCTGTTCTTGCGCTCCACGACACCATTTTGCCGACGAGTATAAGGAGCAGATAACTCATGAGTAATACCAAGTTCATCAAGATAGTCATTAAGACCGGAATTCTCGAACTCAGTTCCATTGTCACTCCTGATGTGCTTGATCTTCACACAAAAGTTGGTTGAAGCCCTCGAGGAAAATCGTTTGAAGACTTCCTGTACTTCACGTTTGTAAGTAACAATGTGTACCCATGTGCAACGAGAGTAATCATCAACAATAACAAAGCCATATAGAGATGCATCATTTGTCACAGCAGAATAATGATTAGGACTGAAGAGATCCATGTGAAGCAATTCAAATGGTCGAGTGGTAGTCATGATAGTCTTCGCTGGATGCTTGGCCTTAGTCATCTTCCCAGCTTCAGAGGCTCCGCATAAGTGATCCTTGAGGGATTTGACATTCTCAATGCCAATGACATGCTTCTTCTTCGCAAGAGTGTGCAAATTCCTCATGCCAGTATGACTGAGGGAGTCCTGGACTAGGGGGTGTCCGGATAGCCGAACTATCACCGTCGGCCGGACTCCAAGACTATGAAGATACAAGATTGAAGACTTCGTCCCGTGTCCGGATGGGACTTTCCTTGGCGTGGAAGGCAAGCTTGGCGATACGGATATGTAGATGTCCTACCATTGTAACCGACTCTGTGTAACCCTAGCCCTCTCCAGTGTCTATATAAACCAGAGGGTTTTAGTCCATAGGACGAACAACAATCATACCATAGGCTAGCTTCTAGGGTTTAGCCTCCTTGATCTCGTGGTAGATCTACTCTTGTACTACCCATATCATCAATATTACTCAAGCAGGAGTAGGGTTTTACCTCCACCGAGAGGGCTCGAACCTGGGTAAAAACATCGTGTCCCTTGTCTCCTGTTACCATCCGCCTAGACGCATAGTTCGGGACCCCCTACCTGAGATCCGCCGGTTTTGACACCGACATTGGTGCTTTCATTGAGAGTTCCTCTGTGCCGTCGCAATCAGGAAGTATGCCTCGTCCCGTCTTCAAAGACGGTACCATTGCCAAAGGAGCTTTGGCCATCAGCCAAACTATCTGGCTAGGTGGTTTTCTTATGACTGCCTGTTCGGCCGCCGCGCCAATGATGACCTCTTGGGTCATCAAAAGCGATCTTCACGTCAACTCGGAACTCACCGAGAAGCTAGATCCGATGGAACTCTCCTCCGTAAACGAGCTCTTGGATCGCATCGCCGCCCTGGGAGTCGCTACAGACTACAATTAGATCGGGCCTAAAACCGATCTGAGAGAGATCAACTCTCCCCATGCTACCCACCACGTTGCTGTGGTGGAGGAACAACAAGGCGACTCTTCTTCTACATTAAGGACGAGTTATCTCCGAATTCCCGACCCCTCCATGCCGGATTCCCTCGGAGGGACGGACGTCAATCAAGCACTGAACCTAAAGTCAGGCAGCTGTCCAGATTTGTTGGACAATATCCAACAATCCAAGCTTCCAAGTTCGGAAACTTTTCGGCCCTTGAGTCTTAGATTGGACGGGGTTCCGAATTTAATTCCACCCGCCCACCCAAACACAAGCGATTTATCCCGAATCCGGCAAGAGCCCGCTGAAACAGTACACCATTACTGGGCCAGATTCCTCCTGGCTATGGACACGATAAATGACTGCCGTGAGGAAAGCGCAATCTCAATTTTCTGCAATAATTGCACGGACAAGGGAATCATGAACGCCATAAGTCGTCGTGAAATTACACGCTTCGCCGACTTGGCGTCCATAGTATGAAAGTACTGTGCGACGGAGAGTGCCCGGAAAACCGAAACTAAATTTTGGGACAATCCGGCTCCGAACACAACCCTAGTCCGAAATAAAAGGGTGCATCATATTCAGGCACCTGGGTTAAAAACCAAAAAGCAAAGACCCCCTAAAGGGCAAGGTACCATACTGGAGGGATGGCTCAATGGACCCTGCAAAATCCATAGTACATAGGGCGCCACTCCAACACATAGCCTTCGAGCATGTTGGATACTACGACAGGTGGCCAAAAGTGGCGAAGAGCTTCTAGCCCAAGATAACCAGCCCAACAGTACCAGTACGGTATTAACAGTCTTCGAGACTTTTGCATCAAATAATATGCGGAAATGAACACTCCCCAGCCTTGCCGAAGTCTACCAAATAGCAACAATAAATCCATGGAGTGACACGACTATTACCTTTAACGCCAGTGACGAACCTAAATTCTGAACAGCCCGAGCACTAGACGCATTGGTTTTCAGTCCAATAGTGGACGGCTTTCGCCTTCCTAAGGTACTCATGGATGGCGGCAGCGGACTAAACCTCATCTACGAGGAAACCCTTCGAAAAATGGAAGTAGACTGGAGCCGCATTGAGCGAAGCAACACAACCTTCAGAGGAATAATCCCTAGTCGGGAAGGCGGACAACTGGATGTAGTATTCGGATCGCCGGACAACTACAGGTCCGAGGAAATCACGTTCCATGTGGCCCCGTTCAGCAGTGGATATCACGCTTTATTAGGACGAGAGGCATTCACTATTTTTCAAGCTATACCCCATTACGGGTACATGAAGCTCAAAATGCCTGGGCCCAGCAGAATCATCACCCTTGCCAGTGATCCGGACGTAGCGCTCCGCGCTGAAAATAAGACAGCCGCACTAGCCCTAGAGGCGTTATCTGAAGCCCTAGCGGCCGAAGAACTCACAGCGCTACGCTCCACGGTGAACAGGGACAACATGATACTTGACAAAAGATCCAAGTCCACCTCTTTTAAGCTAGCGGATGAAATAGTCAAATTCCAAGTCCATCCAACGGACCCTACAAAGACGGCCTCCATTGGGGCACAATTAAACCCTGATGTAGACGCCGCACTACGAGAATTACTACGGGAAAATTGGGACATTTTTGCCTGGCACCCTTCAGACATGCCAGGAATCCCACGCCGGCTGGTAGAGCACAGCCTAAATATCCTAAAAGGATTCAAGCCAGTCAAATAGGCTCTTCGGCGATTTTCCGAACCCAAAAGACAGGCAATGGGAGAGGAGCTAGCCAAACTATTAGAAGCCGGATTCATAAGAGATATAAAACATCCGGACTAGCTAGCAAACCTGGTAATGGTACCAAAGAAGGACAAATCCTGGCGCCTGTGTGTCGATTTCAAGGACCTTAACAAGGCTTGTCCAAAGGATGCCTCCCCCCTTCCCTGCATCGATCAAATTATCGACGCTACCGCAGGGCACGATTCATTGTGCTTCCTCGACGCATACTCCGGCTACCATCAAATCAAGATGGCAGAGCCCGACCAAGCCGCAACGACATTCATTACTCCATACGGACCATTCTGCTTCAACACAATGCCCTTCGGGCTCAAAAACGCCGGCGCAACATATCAGCGCATGATTCAGACATGTCTGGCAAACCAGATCGGCAAAACAGTGGAGGCATACGTAGACGATGTGGTCGTCAAGTCCAAACACGTCGAAACTCTAGTAGACGACTTGAGGCTCACATTCGACGATCTCCGAGCATATGACTTTAAGCTCAACCCGGAAAAATGCGTTTTCGGCGTACCAGCCGGAAAGCTCTTGGGCTTCATTGTATCCGGTAGAGGAATTGAAGCAAACCTAGCCAAGATCCGAGCTCTATCACAATTGGATATCCCAAAAGATCTCAAACAAATCCAAAAATTGATAGGATGCGTGGCGGCTCTAAGCCGCTTCATCTCCCGTTTGGGTGAAAAGGCATTACCCCTTTATCGCCTCCTCCGACGCACCGAACACTTCGAGTGGACGGATGCCTCCACGGCCGGACTCTAAGAAATAAAAGCCATATTGGCAACAAATCCGGTCCTGGCCGCGCCCAATATGGGCAAAACAATGTTATTGTATATCGCGACAACACATCAACTTGTAAGCGCGGTGCTCGTCATCGAACGAGAAACGGACGGACACAAGTTCCCCCTTCAAAAACCAGTTTACTACGTGTCCACTGTCCTAACTCCATGCAAGTCTAGGTATCCACATTATCAAAAGATAGCATACGCGGTGTTCATGGCATCCCGGAAGCTGCGACACTACTTTCAAGAGTGTTTGATAACAGTAGCCTCCGAAGTACCTCTTAATGATATTATAAACAACCGCGACGCAACTGGCCAGATTGCAAAGTGGGCCATTGAGCTCCTACCATTTGACATAACGTATAAACCACGGCGAGCTATCAAGTCGCAAGTTTTGGCTAACTTCGTCGCCGAATGGACTAAAGACGAACTCCCTAAAGAGTACGGTGCATATTCCAATTGGATCATGCACTTCGACGGCTCCAAAATGTTGGCCGGCCTGGGGGCTGGCGTCGTCCTGACACCCCCAACCGGAGACACAGTCTAATACGTACTCCAGATAATGTACACGGACTCCAACAACGCAGCCGAATACGAGGCCTTTCTACATGGCCTCCGGATGGCGGTCTCCATGGGCATTAAACGCCTAGAGGTACGTGAGGATTCAAACCTCGCAATATCCCAAATAAATGGAAACTTCGACGCCAAGGATCCGAAAATGGCAGCTTACCATAATGCCGTCCTAAAAATGTCAGCTCGGTTTGAAGGGCTAGAATTTCACCACATAGCCCGAGATAATAACCAGGCGGCGGACGTATTGGCACGCATCGGCTCAAAGCGCGATGCCGTCCCTCCCAACATCTTCCTGGAACAACTTTTCAAGCCATCCATACTATGGGAAGGGGAGTCCGGAAACAATAATCCGGATCCAACCGCACCGCCCGACACCGAACATTCTGACACAATCGGTGGCTCGGCCAATGAAATAACACATTCAGCCCACGAAATAATGGCAGTCATTGCCCCGTGGACGAAACCATTCCTAGCCTACTTAACTAGGCAGGAACTTCCCGAGGACCAAAACGAGGCCCACTGCATAGTACGGCGATCTAAAGCCTATAAGGTCCATGAGGGAGAGCTTTATAAGAAAAGCACAACCGGAGTCCTTCAAAGATGTATCTCCGAAGAGGAAGGGCGAAATCTTCTGGCTGAAATCCATGTCGGACTCGGTGGGCACCACGCCGCAGCCCGGGCCCTTGTAAGCAAGGCCTTCCATACATGATTTTATTGGCCAACGGCCTGGACAGACGCTCAGGATTTAGTCCAATGATGCGTCGGTTGCCAGCTCTTTGCTAATCAAAGCCACATGCCACCCACCGCCCTGAAAACTATACCCATCACCTGGCCATTCGCGGTCTGGGGGCTTGACATGGTTGGACCCCTTAAAGGAGGAACCCACAAGCAAAAATACCTATTGGTCATGGTGGATAAATTCACCAAATGGATAGAGGCCAAGCCAGTTAAGACGGCCGAATCCGGACCCGTGATAGACTTCATATCAGGGGTAGTACACCGTTACGGTGTCCCCCATAGCATCATCACTGATAACATCACAAACTTCACGGCCTACGAGGTTAAACTCTGGTGCAAAAACATGGGCATCAAGCTCGACTACGCTTCAGTCTATCACCCTTAAACTAACGGTCAAGTCGAGCGAGCAAATGGTCTAATCATGAGCGGCATTAAACCCAGACTAATGCGGTCCCTCAAGGAATCTAACACGCACTAGGTAGAGGAGCGCAACTCTGTACTCTGGGGGCTGCGGACCACGCCGAATCGCACTACCGGATTCGCACCATTCTTTATGGTGTACGGCGCAGAGGCAGTTTTGCCCTGCGACATGATTCATGACTCACCTCGCGTGCGCATGTACGAAGAAAGAGAAGCCGAGCTGGATCGGCAGGACAGTTTGGATGCCTTAGAGGAGGAGCGCGACGTGGCAAAAGCTTGTTCCGCATTCTATCAACAGCAGGCTCGAAGATATCAAAGCAGAGAAGTACGGGCCAAAACTTACAATGTTGGCGAACTAGTTCTACACCTGCCGGACAAGAAAAAGGACAAACTCAAGCCCAAATGGGAAGTCCCTTCATCATCGACCAAGTCCTGACTGGTGGAGCATACCGTCTGCGAAACGCATCGGACAACCGACTCGAGCCGAACCCATGGAACGCAGCCCGTCTCCGAAGATTCTACGCCTAGCGCCGGACTCTGAGTTCGTCTCCTTCCTCCGTCTACATTTTATACTTTAGCTGTCTTTTATTTCTCTCTTTCTCCCTCCTTTTTTCTTAAAAAGCCATTGGAGGCTCCTCTGCGCATTGTTCGCACACACTTGACGTGCTGCTCGCACTCATTATACCTGGGGGCTTCTTTAACGGAAGCTTATTTATATGGGCCTTATGCCCAACACATGCGTCAAACTTCCGCATGTACCTTTTATTCGCCATCATATGCATCGATATGACTTAAGTTTTGGCCAAGCTGGGTTGCCTGGCTCCTGTGCTTACCCCTACGTTCCTGATTGTTCGGCTAGGTGGTAAAGGGAGCACCTCTGCGATTGTTACTGCCGGGTCAGCCGGATGTGTACCTCAGACTGGGTGAAGCCGAAAGCTAGTGTTCTTAAGGGAATATTCGGTCGGTGAACTAAAAGACGATTTCTTACCTATTCATTTATCTGCCCCCAGATACTTTTCTGCTTTTTTCGCCGTCCGGACATGCACTTTAGGGCATGTCTCCCAGGGAAAGGAACCCCTAACGGAACTATTCTCCCTGGAAGATGTTTCTTACTAACCATGTAATATAACATAACTAGTTGGGCACTTGTCTGATAAAGCAC
This sequence comes from Triticum aestivum, assembly GCF_018294505.1. Lineage (NCBI taxonomy): Eukaryota > Viridiplantae > Streptophyta > Magnoliopsida > Poales > Poaceae > Triticum > Triticum aestivum. Next base: position 533,762,509 of record NC_057801.1, on the reverse strand, counting down.
TAATGACCCCTACGCCTGGTCTCCACGCATGCCCCGGTTTTTTTATATATAACCGCGAGGGTATTCGGACACACTCCGGACTGTCGGGTCCCGAGGTTGAAGCCAAAAGGTCCGCAATGACAAATGATCTACAATCCGGCTAGAAGGCATTTTACATGTCATTTTAAATTACACAGTCAAATTGACTGATTGTACTCCTCCTCAAAACCATCTAATAGGCTGTCTAGTTTACAGTCCCATTGAGAATACTTTGCGGCCAACTCTACTTGGCCGTACATTAAGCTCACAGGGATCTCCTTCCCATCGGGCCCCACAGGTCCGACCTCGGCCATGTGGTTCGGGTCAGCCTACGTGTATCGCATTTCTGGCCCAGGCCTCCCTAGCGCCTTGACGACAGGCCGATATCTTCCACAGAAGGAAGCGCCGCCGTGCTCCCTGAAGCTTCTCTACAAGCCTCCAAGACCTTCGGGTAGGGAGACGGATGGTCACAAGGCCTGGGCGATGCCACTCATCACCTGCTGAACTCGTTTGTGCAGTTGCAGCAGCTCGGGAAGTAGGTCACCCGTTGAACCGGACATTTCCTCTACAGGACGGCCTGTGAGCATACCTACAGACATATTTCTGTCAATCGACTTCCTCGCCGAACTCTTCTTTTCAAAAGGTTTACTCAAGCACTTACTATAAATGCCGCGACGAAGCCGCCGAGTCTCCTTCACGGAGTCAGACAGCTGGGCCCGAACATCTTTTAGTTCCTCGCCCAGCTGGGTGTTGGCATCTTGGAGTTTGTTCCTCTCTTGCTGCACCCTCATAAGCACCTTATCGCTGGCCTTCAGCTGGCATAGTAGCTGTTGCTTGTCCGGATCTAGTCCGGCGCCATCTGCAATATTATTGTCAGACTTATGCACACGCCGCACTTCACAAACTACTTATCTTTTGAAGTATATATTACCAGAGGGGGTCTCTGTGGCTCCCCCTGTGGCGGCTAGTGTGGCCTCAAGTTGGGCCTTGCACTCTTGAAGCTCCTGAGACAGATGGGTATTCTTTTCCGAAAGATCCTGCACAATAAATGATCCTTAAATCAGTTATTCTAACTATTTTAAGTCTCGGGGGCTACTAATATATATAAATGGTCAAAATTCACTCACCTGTATGTCTTTCACATACTGCTCCGTGGCTCTGGTTAGACCATCTTGAGCGGCACGGAGGTGCGCATCTCCCGCATTAAAGGCATTCAATGCCTCCGGGGAGAAACACGCGTCACGAAGAACTGTCCGGCGGCGCCTATGATTCATGGTGCTCTCCACCTCAGATCTGGTGGCGGACAGCCTGTCGGCATCCTCCGCTGGAGGAGCATTCGGTGCACGCCTTGTGTTCGCCTCCCCCTCTGGACCAGGCGTTGGAACCTGGCTAGCGGAGGCTCGATTGGCAACCTCTGCGGACATAGTCCGGCGAGCGCTCTTTCTCCTGAAAAAATCATGAGCGTTAATATGCCTCCCAGGAATCTTTCCTTTAAACACGGTGGTGCGTAATACCGTTGCAGTGACATCTCGATTTGCACCGCACTTCTTTTCCGCCTGCTGGACCGAGCTGCCCCTTGCTGGACGGCCGCCGCAGGCTCGGCTTCCCACCTCGAAGGCACCTCCTGCGGAACACCATTGGTATACGGTGGTCAGAGATAAAGCAGGGATGAGTAGTGGTATCAGGACTCTGGTCACAGTTACCTGGGAAACCGGAGATATTCCGGGGTAGTCGGCCGTAATGGCGACCAAAGCATTGTCGATGCTAAGTTGGTGGAACACCCCATCGATCAGCTCCACCGTTATGTTCGGATCCTCTTCGGAGGCCGGATCAAGGGATCGTTTCGGATCCTCTGCTTGTGGAGCCAGGCTGTGTATATCCTCTACGGCCCGGCGCAGTTCCTGCGTCGAAATCACAAAGTGAGACACTTAACTTTGGGAATATGGATCGGATAGACAAACGTCCGCTTACCCAGCTCCGAGGGTTGTTCATGGAAAATCAATTCAATGGACTAGCACGGAGGAAGTCCTCCTTCTCCCCTTTGTACAAGCCGGACAGGATCTTCACCAGATCGGCAACCGATCCCGGCCCCTTGCGGCCATGACGGGTGGCATCATCCTCCCCGTTGAAATCCCACATGGGGTGGCCCCTATATTGGAGCGGCTGCACCCCTCGCATGATGCATGTGGCCATGACTCCAATCATGGTTAATCCGGAATGAGCCAATAACCTTATTCGGCCCATCAGATATTGAACGCCCCTATCGTTCTCCCGTTGAGGGCTCCGCGGGCGCCAACTCAGGCGTTTCTTCAGAGGAGCGTTGCTGAACTCCGGGAGGCCGATCCGAACTGGGTCCGGCAGCGGGGCCTCTTCCATATAAAACCATTCCGAAGGCCAGTCTTCGGACGCCTTCTTCGGGGTTCCGGATAGGTATCCGGTCCCGGTGATGCGCCATAGTTCGGCTCCGCCCACTTGATATATCGACCCCTCGTGAGAACGGGGTACGAGGCAGAATAATCTCTTCCATAGCGCAAAATGGGACTCGATGCCCAAGAATAGCTCACAAAGGGCCATGAAACCCGCGATATGCAGGATGGAGGCAGGCGTAAGATGATGAAGCTGGAGCCCATAGAACTCCAGGAGCCCCCGGAGAAACGGATGTATGGGAAATCTGAGTCCTCTTATTAGATAAGGGATGAAGCATACCCGCTCTCCTTTGGAGGTATTGGGGACGCTCTCCGCTTGCTTCCCGCCCTTGTAGGTGGCAAGTCCGGCTCAAACCGGAACCATGAAGGCTGGGGGAAGAAATCCCTCGGCTTGGAGCATCACCAGCTCACTATGCAGGACCGAGCATCTCCCCCAATCTCCTGGCTGAGGGCTGGGAGCACGAGAGGAGGAGCCGCATCGACTATCCATGATGGAATGGATTTTTGGTCAGAGGCGCTCCGATGAATACTCGCGGAAGGAGGATGGTGTGATTCGGATCTAGATCTTCGCCTCTCTTTATAGGCAGCTTATTCACGTAGCTAAGGGGTAAAATGTAAAAATACCCTGGCCTTTCGCATTCGTACGACACGTGGAAGATAGCCATTATTGGACGTGGAAGCCGAGGAGTGCAGCATTTATAAGAAACCGGACACCATTCGGTGAGTACATGGAATTTGGAGAAGAACCCGCCTTGCAATGCCGAAGACAATATGCGCGCCGGACTCATCGTCATTGAAGCCTGGTTCGGGGGCTACGGAGGGAGTCCTGGACTAGGGGGTGTCCGGATAGCCGAACTATCACCGTCGGCCGGACTCCAAGACTATGAAGATACAAGATTGAAGACTTCGTCCCGTGTCCGGATGGGACTTTCCTTGGCATGGAAGGCAAGCTTGGCGATACGGATATGTAGATCTCCTACCATTGTAACTGACTTTGTGTAACCCTAGCCCTCTCCGGTGTCTATATAAACTGGAGGGTTTTAGTCCGTAGGACGAACAACAATCATACCATAGGCTAGCTTCTAGGGTTTAGCCTCCTTGATCTCGTGGTAGATCTACTCTTGTACTACCCATATCATAAATATTAATCAAGCAGGAGTAGGGTTTTACCTCCACCGAGAGGGCCCGAACCTGGGTAAAAACATCATGTCCCTTGTCTCCTGTTACCATCCGCCTAGACGGACAGTTCGGGACCCCCTACCCGAGATCCGCCGGTTTTGACACCGACAATGACCAAGTCGTCGATACCATAGCCAACTTTTTGAAGCTTTTGCAAGTAAGCACACGGCAGGTTGTGGTCCTGTAGAGAAATCAGCAATGTACAAGTCTCCTCTCCTAAAGCCTTCAAAGACTTTGGAATTGTCAGCTTCCATGATCGCAACACAATGATACTTGCCAAAGACAACAACCATATCAAGATCACAAAGCATTGAGACAGACATGAGGTTGTATCCTAAGGACTCGACAAGCATGACTTTGTCCATGTGTATGTCCTTAGAGATCGCAACCTTACCTAGACCCAATACCTGACTTTTGCCTTTGTCAGCGAAGATCATATTCTTCAGATGTGACGGTGTTAAGAGAGCATCCATCAATAGGTTCTTGTCACCAGTCATGTGATTTGTACATCCACTATCGAGGACCCACTCATTTGCCTTGGATTGATCATCCTGCAGATGAATTAGTGCAGCTTACAAACTCATATACTTCAGGCACTGTTCATTTCATCATCATCAGGTCAATTTCATCAAGTAATTTGATCAGATAATCAATATGAGGACGTGTGAAATGAAGGTTCATTTCATCATGATTAGCCTACGTCCTATCAGGCACTGTTCAGGTGTCACGCCCAAGATGCGACCCTATCCTAAAGGAACTCGAAGGTCCCACCAAGGATAGAAGCGCATCTTGAAGACGATTTTGCAAGGTGGATATCATTACATCAACATTACATAATAGATAGGGATACATACATAAGGCATACAATGCCACACGAATACAATATCATCTTACATAAGAGCACCATCCGACTATGGATGGAACACAAATAGAAACTCAAACGACATCCATCCTGCTAGCCCAGGCTGCCGACCTAGAACCTATCCCCTGAACGAAGAAGAAGCAGAAGAAGAACTCCAAAATAAGTAAACATCGCTCTCGCGTCATGATCACCGCATAAACCTATACCTGCAACTGTTGTTGTAGTAATCTGTGAGCCACGAGGACTCAACAATCCCATTACCATGGGTACCAAAACTAGCAAAGCTTAATGGGAAAGGAAGGGGTAAAGTGGTGAGGTTGCAACAACGACTAAGCATATATGGTGGCTAACATACGCAAATAAGAGCGAGAAGAGAGCAAAGGAATGGTCGTCAACTAGTAATGATCAAGAAGTGATCCTGAACTCCTACTTACGTCAAACATAACCCAAAACCGTGTTCACTTCCCAGACTCCGCCGAAAAGAGACCATCACGGCTACACACACGGTTGATGCATTTTAATTCGAATCTGGTGTCAAGTTATCTACAATCGGACATTAACAAATTCCCATCTGCCACATAACCGCGGGCACGACTTTCGAAAGATAATACCCTGCAGGGGTGTCCCAACTTAGCCCATGATAAGCTCTCGCGATCAACGAAGGATATTCCTTCTCCCAGGAAGACCCGATCAGTCTCGGAATCTTGGTTTACAAGACATTTCGACAATGGTAAAACAAGACCAGCAAAGCCGCCCGAATGTGCCGACAAATCCTGATAGGAGCTGCACATATCTCGTTCTCAGGGCACACCGGATTGTCCAAACTTCCGGTAGGCCATCCTAGAGTTGCCCCTGGTGGCCACCGGCGGCTGACAGGTTGGACCAACACTCACGACGA
>NC_057801.1:533754234-533756915 GCF_018294505.1 Triticum aestivum | reverse complement strand
AAATAAAGATGACTCTCAGGCTCCGGAAACCCAAGGGAAAAGGGGCTAGGTGAGGCAAATGGTAAAACCAAGGTTGGCCTTGCTGGAGGAGTTTTATTCAAAGCGAACTGTCAAGGGGGTCCCATAAATCACCCAACCGCGTAAGGAACGCAAAATCTGGGAACACAACACCGGTATGACGGAAACTAGGGCGGCAAGAGTGGAACAAAACACCAGGCATAAGGCCGAGCCTTCCACCCTTTACCAAATATATAGATGCATTAATTAAATAAGAGATATTGTGATATCCCAACAAAATCCTGTCCACCGTGGAGCAATCTTCATCTTCACCTGCAACTAACAACGCTATAAGAGGGGCCGAGCAAACCGGTAACATAGCCAAGTGATGGTTTGCTAGGAAGGGTGAAAAGGTTAGAGGCCGACATGGCAATTTGGGAGGCTTGAAGAGCAAGCGATAGGTAGCGCAGCATAGCGATAGAACGAAGCAACTAGCATAGCAATGATAGTAGTGAGATCCAAGGTGACGGTCATCTTGCCTGAAATCCCGCTAGGAAGAAGAACGAGTCCATGAAGAAGATGAAGCCACGAAGACGAACCAAGCGTAGACGAACGAATCCTCACGATCGCAACGAAACGGGAACTATCGAGAAGAAGCACACAACATAGTAAACACACCACACATAGACAAGACATGATGCACAACCAAGCATGATGCATGAGAAAGCTAGATGAGGCTACTCATGGCAAGAGATGATGCAAACAAGAACAACACATCAAGGCAAGTTTAAATGAGGCCGGAAACAACATATAACAATTCCGGTAAGTCCTCGTATGTAAATTTCGAAGTTGGTCCAGATCTGAATAAACATTACGTTCAAGTTGCTAAACAGCAAGTTAAGATGCACCAAGATGATCTACATGAGATTCTAGTCAAGTTACATATAAAGTTCGTTTAATTCGGAGCTACGGCCTAGAAGATATGAGCAAAACAAATTCAACATGACATTGATGCAAAATGCATACAAACATCAAGAAAACACCTCAAAACAAGATGCAACATGATAATATGAAACTACATGCAAAATCAAGCAAGTTTCATATAGAGCACACTCAAAACGGAGCAACGGTTCAACACATACACTCTATACAAGTTTAAAGGACAAGCTGTCCAAAACAGCAACTAGGCATATTGCAAGCACCAAAACAATAAGCCACAACACAACAATATGAAAACAAAAGGCATGGACATGAAGTACATGTAAAGCATGAAGAAATGTGAACACTGAGCTAACTCCAGAAAACACTATAACATGCTCAGAAGGACATGGCTAGATTGCAAATAATAACAGTTTCAAACTTAACAGGAATAACATCAGGTTGCAATGTTTAGAGCTATCAAACAAGATTCTACAGGAACTTAACATGGCAAACAAAGGCATGACATGAATCTACTAATTGCATATAACAAAAGTCCCTTACTGACCATGAGCCAAAAGGGCACAGAAAATATGATGGCACCCATGTAAACATGGCAAATGATATGACAGATTCATACATGGCAGGAACAACAATAAGTAGGCATGTTGATGAGCTTGAACCACTCACCACAGAGCAATATATGGCATGACAAGACAACCAACAGTACGTACACATCTTTATGAAGCTAATCATGGCAAGAGCAAGTTCATAGGGTGCATGGAGCTCTAGCAACAATCATGGCAACATTGAACTTAATGTTAACAGGCTGATAGCAACATTATTTAACAACTTTGGAGCAAGATAACAACAAGTTACAGCAGGCTATAAATGTAACCAGGGGCATGAATGGATAGAGCATGACATGTTTAACAAATCATCCTTAGTGAACAACTCCAAATTATGCATGAAATGACTTGTAGAAGCAGGTTAACATAGCATCAGGATATAGCAGATTCAGACAAGCAAAACAGTAACAACAAGTATCCTACTTCACGAGCTCGATGCACTCAGTACAAGACTCAAAAAAATACATGGATTGCACCACTATAAATATGGCATGACATAGCTCAAAACACATGTAGACATCAAGCTCATAGGATGCACACATCAAAAGCAACAAAAATGATAAATCATCAAGTTATAACAGTTTCAGCAGGTTAACATTATATAGCACTCTTGCAATGATGATTCAGGCAACAAGACGAACTCAAATGAACATGTTGCAATGGAATGAAATGGAGTACTCGTCGAGGCGAACAATTTGACATATTACACGCACAAAACGGAGCAGTATCTAGCAAGTTATGATGCGATGAACATGGCATGATAATGTAAATAATTTCGGGACTTAGTGGAAAAATGGACCTCGAGGGGGAAAAAGTCAACTCGCCAGAATCTTTGCCGGAGTTGAGGAAGGTGACCGGAGAGGCGTAGGGGAAGCATGGGCTTGCCGGATTCGGACCTCCCGCGGCCGGATCTGGCTGGAGGAGAGGTACAGCGGCGCTTGGGTCGCGAGGGGCGGCGGAGGGAGCCGGGCCGGAGCTCGGATGAGCTCGGGCGAGCTCGCCGGAGATGAGGGCAGCGCAGGGCGCCGTGGGAGCTGCGGGGCGCGGCCAGGCAGCACGGAGGCCGGGCCCTGGCGGCGGACGGCGGAGCACGGCGGGCGGCACCGGAGTCGGAGACGAGCGGCGGTGGGATCCGGA
>NC_057801.1:533746440-533753630 GCF_018294505.1 Triticum aestivum | reverse complement strand
CGGCGGGATCGGCGGCGTCTCGGGTACCGCGGGCGACGGTGAGCGGCGGCCGGCGAATGAGGCAGCGGTGCACAGGCGCAGCGGAGGCGGGATGGGCCCCGCGGGCCCGATCCGGGCCAGGCGGGCCTGTTGCGGTGGAGATGGCGGCGGGGGCGACGTGGCCGGCGCTGGTTGGAGGAGCCGGCGGCGGAGGCGACGTGGCGCTCCACGATTGGCCGGGGCGACATGGCCGGCGGACATGTTCGGCGCTGGCGGACGTGTCCGGCAGCGCGAGGAGGGAGATGCTAGGGTTTCAGGGGAATTCATCCGCGAATTTGGACGAGAGGCACATATTTATAGATTCTGGGAGCTCGGAGAGTCCAAACGGGGCACGGTTTTCACCCACAAGATCGTGATCGAACGACCGAGAGCATGGAAGAGACTTAGATGGGTTTTGGGCCACTTTGGAAGGGGTGTTGGGCTGCACACAAAAGAGGCTTTTACGGTTCCCCGGTTAACTGTTGGAGCATCAAACGACCTCCAAATGGCACGAAGCTTGACAGGCGGTCTACCGGTGGCGTACCTAGGCTGCTTGGCAAACCTCGGTCCATTTCGAGAATGTTTAACACCCGCACACGAAAAGAGACAAGAAGGGGACGCCGGAGGACATAGGAGTGCCGGATTGCAAAACAGACAACGGGGAAAATGCTCGGATGCATGAGACGAACACGTATGCAAAATGAGATGCACATGATGACATGATAAAATGCAACACGCAAGCAAATGACATGGAAACTACGGCAAATAACTGGCGGACTCCTGGCGCATCGAATCCGGGGCGTTACAACTCTCCTCCACTAACAAGAGATCTCGTCCCGAGATCTTAGGACCGAGATGGAGGGGAAAAGGGATGAGGTGAAACAAGAACTCAAGAGAAGAAGCAAAGAATCAAGAGCCCTCGAGAAGAAGAGAGGAATTACGAGAATGATAAGAATCGAAAACTCACGAAATCAGATAGACTATGAAACCACTCCGGTTAGAACGAGATAAGAAACGACTAAGACTAAAAAGGATTTAGGCAACACTCCGGCTGAAAAAGGAAGGATTAGAAAATGAACTTGAGAGGATGGAATGACACTTGATGAAGACATGACACAAAACCTCCAGAAATAATTGAAATAGTGGAAAGAAAAGAACGGAGAAGAAAATGACAACTTGTGCCACGAATGAAATTGAAAGCATCTTTGGAAGGAAGGTTTAAACGGAGTTGTAGAGAAAATCAACAACGAAAAGAAAAAGCTTGTCGTGGTCTTATAGGTAACGTCTCAAGATCATAAGGTATTAACCGGCCACAAACGGAAATGATCGGATAGCTTAGAAGAATGAAGAAATGCAAAACTCCACTTCAAAAGAATTCAGAGAATTAATTGCACTTCGAAAAGTAAGAAGGAAAGATACTTGAGCTCCACCAACAAAATCTTGATGAACACTTGAAGAATGAATTAAATCATGAAGAACCACCATGAAGAACTCCGGTGACAAAAGATGATGAGATAGAGTTCAAGGATGGAAAGAATAAGATTAAGTCCCTGCGATGATTTAGATGGGGTTTCCGACGAGATGGCCGAGGAAAATGAACTCCGGAAAAGAAAAGATGAAAACACTTGGAACTAGAATTTATTCATCAAGAACAAACTCCGAAGGAAGGGATTACTCACTTGGATGAAATAAGAATAAGATTTATTGTATGCTTATCCTTCATTAAATTAAATTGATGACAAGCAATGGATTTTGCATACTACTTATTCTTCTTGAAAAGGATTGAGAAGTGACATATCGCAAACTTGAGAAGGTCTTCATGAACCACTGGTAGGATTGAAAAGAATGAATGAATTAATATGATGACAAAGGAAAAAGAATCTGAATGAACCACCGTAAGAATTCGAAAATAACTGATGAAAGAGAATGAATCACCGGGAAGAATTAGAAGAACAAATATGCTAGAGGGGATTTAGATGCAAAAGAACAAAAAGATAACAAGCTGATTAAAGAACACTTGAACGAAACACCGGGATAATTGGATAGCGATAGCTGGAATGTGAGGACGAAGAATTCTTCTGGAATGATGGCCTCCGGTGAAAAGAAATGGAAAAACAACTCCTGACAAACTCCGGATGGGTAAGAAAAGAATAATCGACAATTGGAATAATTTGAGACGATAGCATGAAACTAGAACCACGAAACTTCGAGAGAAAAGACAAGATTTAGAGGAAAAACTCTTGTTCGGTCTTCAAATGACGATGAGAAACACCACCAAAATTGTTAAGGCACTCCGGGGGAACGAAAAGCGAAGGGGTTGAGCAAACAATGAAAAGAATTTGAAAGAGATCTTGGAGACGGCATGTGACTGATGGGATCCATCCTTACGTCACAATTGAAAAGAATTGAGAAAAACTCCAGGGGAATTAGAAGAGTCAGGTAAGATCCTGGGAAAAGACCTGTGGGTTAGGGCCGACTGAAGAGAAAAACACTGTTGGAAAGGGTTGTTGAAGAGATAGATGATGCACCGGAACAATTGCAATATTTGAATGAGGTGACAACCTCGAATTAATTCGAGCATAGGCGAATCTCCTGAGATGTCTTGAGCACTCCGGAAGGATAAACTGGCAAGAGGCGAACGAGCAAGGGGAAAGCATTTGAGCTGAGAGAAAGAATATGATCGACAACGAGAAAAAACTTGAATTGTGTGCACCGGAAAAAGAAAGGGATGAAGAATGTCAAACAAAAGAGAATTCACCGGTTGAAATAATTGAGGAAAGACTGAAGAGGCTCCGACTCAGGGAATATAAGGGGCGGGAGGGCGGGAAAACAAAGACAACTTGGAAGGGGAAACCGACGAATATCTTGAAGAGAAAACACCGGTTGAAATCATTGAGGAAAAAAAAGCAAAGACTTCGCACGAGTAGGAAGGATACTCGATTACAGACTCCGGTTCCGAGAAGAAAAGAGGTGGGCGGGCGGGAAAAAAACACGGACAACTTCGGATGGGGAAAACAACCGAGGATGGGAAAAACAACGACGTCGGAGGAAGAACTGAGGATTGATCTCGTGAAAGACAAAGAGGTTCGAGTCGACTTGACGAGAGATGCACCGGACAAAAGAGGATGGACAACTCACGAAACTAACCACGTGAACCTAAAGAAAAATTTGAAGGGGAAGAGGAGTAGTTCAAAACACCGACGTGAAGATTCCTCACCAAAGCGACGAAGGGGCTGATGAGTAAAAAGAATTCCTACTCTCCGATATAACTAGACTCCGAAAACCACTTTTCTTCTAGACTCAACAACGGCCAAACTACACGATCAATCAAGGGGGCTCCTAAGGTTGGTCGAGGCTCTGATACCAACTTGTCACGTCCAAGATGCGACCCTATCCTAAAGGAACTCGAAGGTCCCACCAAGGATAGAAGCGCATCTTGAAGACGCTTTTGCAAGGTGGATATCATTACATCAACATTACATAATAGATAGGGATACATACATAAGTCATACAATGCCACACGAATACAACATCATCTTACATAAGAGCACCATCCGACTACGGATGGAACACAAACAGAAACTCAAACGACATCCATCCTGCTAGCCCAGGCTGCCGACCTGGAACCTATCCCCTGAACGAACAAGAAGCAGAAGAAGAACTCCAAAACATGTAAACATTGCTCTCACGTCATGATCACCGCATATACCTGTACCTGCAACTGTTGTTGTAGTAATCTGTGAGCCATGAGGACTCAGCAATCCCATTACCATGGGTATCAAAACTAGCAAAGCTTAATGGGAAAGGAAGGGGTAAAGTGCTGAGGTTGCAGCAGCGACTAAGCATATATGGTGGCTAACATACGCAAATAAGAGCGAGAAGAGAGCAAAGGAACGGTCGTCAACTAGTAATGATCAAGAAGTGATCCTGAACTCCTACTTACGTCAAACATAACCCAAAACCGTGTTCACTTCCCGGACTCCGCCGAAAAGAGACCATCACGGCTACACACACGGTTGATGCATTTTAATTCGAATCTGGTGTCAAGTTATCTACAACTGGACATTAACAAATTCCCATCTACCACATAACCACGGGCACGACTTTCGAAAGATAATACCCTACAGGGGTGTCCCAACTTAGCCCATGATAAGCTCTCGCGATCAACAAAGGATATTCCTTCTCCCAGGAAGACCCGATCAGTCTCGGAATCCCGGTTTACAAGACATTTCGACAATGGTAAAACAAGACCAGCAAAGCTGCCGAATGTGCCGACAAATCCTGATAGGAGATGCACATATCTCGTTCTCAAGGCACACTGGATTGTCCAAACTTCCGGCAGGCCATCCCAGAGTTGCCCCTGTTAGCCACCGGCGGCTGACAGGTTGGACCAACACTCACGACGAGCACTGGCCCGGGGGGGGGGGGTAAATAAAGATGACCCTTGGGCTCCGAAAACCCAAGGGAAAAAGGGCTAGGTGAGGCAAATGGTAAAACCAAGGTTGGGCCTTGCTGGAGGAGTTTTATTCAAAGCGAACTGTCAAGGGGGTCCCATAAATCACCCAACCGCGTAAGGAACGGAAAATCCGGGAACATAACACTGGTATGACAGAAACTAGGGAGGCAAGAGTGGAACAAAACACCAGGCATAAGGCCGAGCCTTCCACCCTTTACCAAATATATAGATGCATTAATTAAATAAGAGATATTGTGATATCCCAACAAAATCCTGTCCACCGTGGAGCAATCTTCAACTTCACCTGCAACTAACAACGCTATAAGAGGGGCTGAGCAAAGCGGTAACATAGCCAAGCAATGGTTTGCTAGGAAGGGTGAAAAGGTTAGAGGCCGACATGGCAATTTGGGAGGCTTGAAGAGCAAGCGATAGGTAGCGCAGCATAGCGATAGAACGAAGCAACTAGCATAGCAATGATAGTAGTGAGATCCAAGGTGACGGTCATCTTGCCTGAAATCCCGCTAGGAAGAAGAACGAGTCCATGAAGAAGATGAAGCCATGAAGACGAACCAGGCGTAGATGAACGAATCCTCACGATCGCAACGAAACGGGAACTATCGAGATGAAGCACACAACATAGTAAACACACCACACATAGACAAGACATGATGCACAACCAAGCATGATGCATGAGAAAGCTAGATGAGGCTACTCATGGCAAGAGATGATGCAAACAAGAACAACACATCAAGGCAAGTTTAAATGAGGCCGGGAACAACATATAACTATTCCGGTAAGTCCTCATATGTAAATTTCTAAGTTGGTCCAGATCTGAATAAACATTATGTTCAAGTTGCTAAACAGCAAGTTAAGATGCACCAAGATGATCTACACGAGATTCTAGTCAAGTTACATATAAAGTTTGTTTAATTCGGAGCTACGGCCTAGAAGATATGAGCAAAACAAGTTCAACATGACATTGATGCAAAATGCATACAAACATCAAGCAAACACCTCAAAACAAGGATGCAACATGATAATATGAAACTACATGCAAAATCAAGCAAGTTTCATATAGAGCACACTCAAAACGGAGCAACGGTTCAACACATACACTCTATACAAGTTTAAAGGACAAGCTGTCCAAAACAGCAACTAGGCGTATTGCAAGCATCAAAACAATAAGCCATAGCACAAAAATATGAAAACAAAAGGCATGTACATGAAGTACAGGTAAAGTATGACGAATGTGAACACTGAGCTAACTCCAGAAAACACTATAACATGCTCAAAAGGACATGGCAAGATTGCAAATAATAACAGTTTTAGACTTAACAGGAATAACATCAGGTTGCAATGTTTAGAGCTATCAAACAACATTCTACAAGAGCTTAACATGGAAAACAAAGGCATGGCATGAATGTACTAATTGCATATAACAAAAGTCCCTTACCGACCATGAGCCAAAAGGGCACAGAAAATATGATGGCACCCATGTAAACATGGCAAATGATATGACAGATTCATACATGACAGGAACAACAATAAGTACGCATGTTGGTGAGCTTGAACCACTCACCACAGAGCAATAAATGGCATGACAAGACAACCAACAGTACGTATACATGTTTATGAAGCTAATCATGGCAAGAGCAAGTTCATAGGGTGCATGGAGCTCTAGCAACAATCATGGCAACATTGAACTTAATGTTAACAGGCTGACAACAACATTATTTAACAACTTTGGAGCAAGATAACAACAAGTTACAGCAGGCTATAAATGCAACCAGGGGCATGAATGGATAGAGCATGACATGTTTAACAAATCATCCTTAGTGAACAACTCCAGATTATGCATGAAATGACTTGTAGAAGCAGGTTAACATAGCATCAGGATATAGCAGATTTAGACAAGCAAAACAGTAACAGCAAGTACCCTACTTCACAAGCTCGATGCACTCAGTACAAGACTCAAAAAAATACATGGATTGCACCACTGTAAATATGGCATGACATAGTTCAAAACACATGTAGACATCAAGCTCATAGGATGCACACATCAAAAGCAACAAAAATGACAAATCATCAAGTTATAACAGTTTCAGCAGGTTAACATTATATAGCACTCTTGCAACAATGATTCAGGCAACAAGATGAACTCAAATGAACATGTTGCAATGGAATGAAATGGAGTACTCGTCGAGGCGAACAATTTGACATATTACACGCACGAAACGTTGCAGTATGTAGCAAGTTATGATGCGATGAACATGGCATGATAATGTAAATAATTTTGGGACTTAGTGGAAAAATGGACCTCGAGGGGGAAAAAGTCAACTCGCCGGAATCTTCGCCGGAGTTGAGGAAGGTGACCGGAGAGGCGTAGGGGAAGCACAGGCTTGCCGGATTCGGACCTCCCGCGGCCGGATCTGGCCGGAGGAGAGGTACAGCGGCACTTGGGTGGCGAGGGGCGGCGGAGGGAGCCGGGCCGGAGCTCGGATGAGCTCGGGCAAGCTCGCCGGAGACGAGGGCGGCGCAGGGCGCCGGAGGGAGCTGCGGGGCACGGCCGGGCGGCATGGAGGCCAGGGCCTGGCGGTGAACGGTGGAGCACGGCGGGCGGCGCCGGAGTCGGAGACGAGCGGCGGCGGGATCTGGAGGAGGCGCGGGCGCGGGCGACGCCGGCGGGATCGGCGACCAGTAGGATCAGCAGCGTCTC
>NC_057801.1:533712935-533746045 GCF_018294505.1 Triticum aestivum | reverse complement strand
TGGCCGGCGGAGGGAGGCAGTAGCGCACGGGCGCGGTGGAGGCGGGATGGGCCCCGCGGGCCCGATCCGGTCCCGGCGGGCCTGGTGCGGTGGAGACGACGGCGGGGGCGACGTGGCCGGCGCTGGTTGGAGGAGCCGGCGGCGGAGGCGACGTGGCGCTCCATGATTGGCTGGGGCGACGTGGCCGGCGGACATGTCCGGCGCTGGCGGACGTGTCCGGCGGCGCGAGGAGGGAGACGCTAGGGTTTCAGGGGAATTCATCCGCGAATTTGGACGGGAGGCACATATTTATAGGTTCTGGGAGCTAGGAGAGTCCAAACGAGGCACGGTTTTCGCTCACACGGTCGTGATTGAACGACCGAGAGCATGGAAGAGACTTAGATGGGTTTTGGGCCACTTTGGAAGGGGTGTTGGGCTGCACAGAAAAGAGGCTTTTACGGTTCCCCGATTAACCATTGGAGCATCAAACGACCTCCAAATGGCACGAAGCTTGACAGGCGGTCTACCGGTGGTGTACCTAGGCTGCTTGGCAAACCTCGGTCCATTACGAGAACGTTTGACACCCGCACACGAAAAGAGACAAGAAGGGGACGCCGTAGGACATAGGAGTGCCGTATTGCAAAACGGACAACGGGGAAAATGCTCGGATGCATGAGATGAACATGTATGCAAAATGAGGTGCACATGATGACATGATAAAATGCAACACGCAAGCAAATGACAAGGCAACTACGGCGAATAACAGGCAGACACCTGGCGCATCGAATTCGAGGCGTTACATCAGATCTCCAGCAAATTCTTCAGTCGTTTTGAGCACGACTGGAGACCTGACCCTGCATAAGAGATTAGTTCTTTTTCTTCACCACCCACATCTGAAGGGGTGACAAAGAATTCATCACTCTGCGAGCACCATATGAGAAAGGTGGCATGGACGACAGTCCACTTCGTTTCACATAAGAGGGGTTAGGGTAAGCATATGAATAAGCAGAGAAATTCTTCGAGGACTTATGAACATAATGATTTGAATAATAATGCACATATTCATAGTCCTTAGCTCTACCCTGCGAAACAGAAGGGTTAGCACGATGATGATCATATGAGGACTTTGATCCTTTTGAGGAATTTGATCCACGTGAGGAATTTTGTCCGTATGAGGACTTGGATCCATATGAAGAATTTGGTCCATATGAAGAGTTTGATCTGGGGTTCCTATTCTTCACTGGTGGTGTCATGAGGACATTCACCTGAAGACTTTCAACATAACTTCTGGGAACCTAGATTTTCTTCATAGGGGAAACGTTCCTGCAGTTAGTGCCAACATATCTAGCAAATACTTCACCATTCTGATTTTTGAACATTTTATAGTTGGAGTCAAATGACTCATCAGAAGAATGAGGAGATTCACATGTAAAGCCAGATAAGTTAGATGGATCAACTGGAGGTCCCTTTGCAGCAACCAATGAGGTTTTGGGGTACTGCTTAGGCTTCCAATATGTTCCGTCAGCATTGAGTTTCCTCTCAAAGGCAATACCCTCTTTCCTAGGGTTTCTGTTGAGGATCTGCTTTTTAAGCACATCACAAAGAGTCTGATGCCCTTTGAGGCTTTTGTACATGCCTGTCATATACAATTCCTTCAGCTCTGCATCGTCAGTGATACTAGCAATGTCCTCAGATGAGGAATCAGTGATAGCAGAGGCAGGTGAAGAATTTGTAACATTTGAAGCATTTGAACATTCAGGTGAAGAATTAGCAGATTCACGTTCAATGCACTTTAAACATGGAGGATCAAATTCTTCCTGAGTAGTGCTGATTTGTTGAGCAAGTAATGAATCGCGCTCCTTCTGAAGATCTTCATAACTCACTCTTAGCTTCTCAAGATCTTGCTTTCTTTGAAGAAATTCATAAGAAAGCTTATCATGATCAGATAAGAGAGTTTTATGATGACTTTGAAGGTTGTCAAACTTAGACTGAAGTCTCTGAAGACTTTCAGTTAAGTCTTTAGTGCGGTCCATTTCATCACCCAACATATAATCACTTTTGTCTAGCATGTTTTGAAGTTTTTCAATAGCCTTTTGTTGTTTCACAACAATCTTAGCAAGTTTAGAGTAGCTAGGCTTAAGATTTTCATCAGATTCATCCTCACTTGATTCAGAGGAGGGGTATTTAGTTACCTTAGCAGCCTTTGCCATGAAGCAATAGGTGGGAGCGTAGTTGTCATTGCCTTCATCAGCGTTGTTGGTGTTGCCATTTTCTTCAGAGTTGAAGATAGACTTGCTGACAAATGCGGTAGCAAGAGCTAGACTTGCCACACCTGACTGAGACTCCTCGGATGCCTCCTCTTCCTCATTATCCTCAGATTCAGCCTCAGAATCCATTTCCTTGCCAATGAATGCCCGAGTCTTCTTGGAGCTGCTCTTCTTGTGGGATGAATACTTTGAGGATTTTGATGATGAAGACTTTGAAGATTTCTTCTTCTTCTTGGCATCATCAGAACTATAATCCTTGTATTTCTTCTTCTTTAATTCCTTGTCCCACTGAGGACAATCTTGAATGTAGTGTCCAGGCTTCTTGCATTTGTGGCATAGCCTTCTCTTATAGTCACTTGATGAGGAATCACTGCTCCTTGAAGATTTTCCAAAGCGACCACGTCTTGAGAATTTATGGAACTTCTTCACGAGCAGTGCTAGCTCCTGTCTCAATTCTTCAGGATCACCAAGGCTGCTACCAGAATCTTCACATTCAGATTCAGACACTGCCTTGGCCTTCAGGGCACGTGTTTTGCCATAGCTTGAACCATAGAGATCTCTCTTTTCAGCAAGATGGGACTCATGAGTATTTAGCCTCTCGAGGATATCAGCGGGATCTAGTGACTTGTAGTCAGCACACTGTTGACTCATCAGTGCCAGAGTGTCAAATGAAGAATCGAGTGATCTCAGCAATTTCTTCACCACCACATGGTCGGTGATGTCAGTGGCACCGAGCGCTTGAAGCTCATTTGAGATATCAGTGAGGCGATCGAAGGTTTGCTGAACATTTTCATTGTCGAGTCTTTTGAAGCGGTTGAAGAGATTGCAAAGAACATCAACACGAGAGTCACGTTGAGTTGAGACTCCTTCGTTTACTTTGGAGAGCCTATCCCAGATAAGCTTAGCAGTTTCCAAAGCACTCACTCTACCATACTGCCCTTTACTCAGATGACCACATATGATATTCTTCACTTGAGAATCGAGTTGCTTGAATCCCTTCACATCAGCAGCATTCAGGGAAGGTGTGACTGAGGGAACACCATTTTCCACAACGTACCAGAGATCGTTGTCAATTGCTTCAAGATGCATTTGCATCTTATTCTTCTAGTAGGGATAGTCCGTGCCATCGAAGGTAGGACACCCAGCAGAGACCTTGATCATACCTGCGGTCGACATAACTAGAACTCCAGGTGGTTAAACCAAAATCACACAGAACAAGGGAGTACCTTGCTCTGATACCAATTGAAAGTGCGTTATATCGACTAGAGGGGGCTGAATAGGCGATTTTTATGAATTCTTCACTGAGGAATTTGCCGGTGAGGAAATTCCTTAGCGAAGAACTACTTGCAGTGGAATAAGTACTCAGAAGTAAGCATGACAGAATACACACGTAGTCATCATGATGAAATGAAGACAAACACAGAGTACAGAAAGCGTAAACACAGGATAACACAAGATGAAGACAAACAGACTGAAGAAATTGAACTGAGGAAATTGAGAAAGTCTTCACTCAAAGTCTTCAAACATAGATATGAACAATCACTCAACATAGTAATGAAGAAATGAAAGAGTTGAGGAAATAGAACCAGTAAGGTTGGTGAAGACAATGATTTGGTAGACCAGTTCCAACTGTTGTCTCAGTTGTACATCTGGTTGGAGCGGCTGAGTATTTAAGCTCGATAACACACAGTCCCGGACACCCAGTCGCTGAGCACGCAGCTCAGGACACCAAGTCCTCACCGTATTCTCCTTGAACTAAGGTCACACAGACCTCGTCCAATCACTCAAGGTAAGTCTTCAGGCGACTTCCAAACCTTCACAGACTTCGGTCACTCGGCGATCCACAATTCCTCTTGGATGCTCTAGACCATGACATCTAACCGTCTAGAAGAAGCACAGTCTTCAAATGTAACAAGCGTCAGATCCACGCAGGATCAATCTCTTCAGTGATGCTTAATCACTTTGGGTTTGTGGGTGTTTGGGTTTGGGTTTTTCCTCACTCGATGATTTTCGCTCAAAGTCCTCGGAGGATGGGTTGCTCTCAAATGACAAGTGTCAGTTTCTCTCGGAGTAGCCAACCAGCTAGTGGTTGTAGGGTGCGGCTATTTATTGCCTAGGGAGCAGCCCGACATGATAAGACATAAATGCCCTTCAATGATATGACCGTTAGGTGGATAAGATATTTTTGGATAGCTGGCGCGCAGCACAACAACGGTCGGAAATTTGACTCTCAAATTCCTCAGGGCTATCATGTTCCTCACTGTGTAGGCAATCCGCACTGGGGAATTCCTAACTCCTCAGTCAGAACAAATTCCTCAGCGGCCAGAAGATATTCATCTCTGTCACTGAACAAATTGACTGAACTGTATGAGATTTCCAATGGCTTCACTAGAAGGGATTGGTAGGTGTAGGATTTTGAGTTGAGCATCACATGGAAATTTTCCTTAGTATTTCCTCGACCCCCTTTAACAGTATGGTGTTTCCTATGACTCAAGAAGTAGAAAAACAAAACTACAAAAACAAAAGTCTTCAAGCTTCATATTCCTCGCATGAATATCAAGTCTTCACGGACACACCAATTTCTTCACTTTCAAAGTCTTCATGAAAGTCTTCAGGAATACCAAAATCTTCAGTCGAAGATATTCATTTTTAGGGGTCGACTTTCTTTGTAAATATCAAACTCCTCATAGACTTATAGACCTGTGTACACTCATAAACACAGTAGTCCCTTAACCTATAACTCTTCAATACACCAAAATCACTAAGGGGCACTAGATGCACTTACAATATAGGAACCAGCACAGGAAGTATCGAGCAAGTTGCGATTATCAAGAGAAAGCCGAGCATAAAAATTCTGAATAATCATTTCCCGAGAGAGCTCATGATTGGGGCATGAATATAACATTGACTTAAGCCTCCCCCAAGCTTGAGCGATGCTTTCTCCTTCGCGAGGCTAGAAAATATATATGTAATTATGATCATGATGAACAAGATGCATAGGATAGAACTTCTGGTGAAATTCCAACTTCAATCGCTTATAATTCCAATATCTCGTATTATCACATAGCCTATACCATGTCATTGCATCTCCCTTCAAAGATAAAGGGAAGACCTTCCTTTTGACAACATCATCGGGAATACCTGCAAGCTTAAATAATCCACAAACTTCATCCACAAAGATAAGGTGTAAATCGGGATGCAATGTTCCGTCTCCTGCAAAAGGATTAGCTAGCAGTTTTTCTATCATACCCGAAGGAATCTCAAAGTGAATATTTTCATAAAGTTCAGTAGGTTGAGGAGCAGCTCTTTGCTCTTCTGGTTGGGGTGAAGATACCCCAAACAAGCCCCTCAAAGGATTAGTTTCCATAGTGACAAGTAACAGAAAATTTCAGCACAATATATAAATGTTTCCTTACCAAGTTCCACTCACCAAAAGCGCTACACTCCCCGGCAACAGCACCAGAAAAGAGTCTTGATGACCCACAAGTATAGGGGATCTATCGTAGTCCTTCGATAAGCAAGAGTGTCGAACCCAACGAGGAGCAAAAGGAAATGATAAGCAGTTTTCAGTAAGGTTTTCTCTGCAAGCATTGAAATAGTAGGTGATAGATAGTTTTGTGATAAGATAAATAATAACAAGCAAAAAGTAAATAAACTGCAGCAAGGTGGCCCAATACTTCAAGTAGCAAAGGATAAGCCTGGACAAATTCTAATAATGAGGAAGAAGCTCCCGAGGACACATTGGGAATTATCGTCAAGCTAGTTTTCATCACGTTCATAAGATTCGCGTTCGGTACTTTGATAATTTGATATGTGGGTGGACCGACACTTGGGTACTGCCCTAACATGGACAAGCATCCCACTTATGATTAACCCCTATTGCAAGCATCCGCAACTACAAAAAGGAGTATTAAGGTAAACCTAACCATAGCATTAAACATATGGGTCCATATCAACCCCTAACGAAGCAACGCATAAACTAGGGTTTAAGCTTCTGTCACTCTAGCAACCCATCATTTACTAATTACTTTCCTATGCCTTCCTCTAGGCCCAAATAATGGTGAAGTGTCATGTAGTCGACGTTCACATAACACCACTAGAGGAAAGACAACATACATCTCATCAAAATATCAAACGAATACCAAATTCACATGACTACTAATAGCAAGACTTCACCCATGTCCTCAGGAACAAACCTAACTACTCACAAAGCATATTCATGTTCATAATAAGAGGATTAATAATATGCATAAAGGATCTGAACATATGATTTTCCACCAAGTAAACCAATTAGCATCAACTACAAGGAGTAATCAACACTACTAGCAACCCACACGTACCAATTTGTAGTTTTCATACAAGATTGGATACAAGATATGAACTAGGGTTTTGAGAGGAGATGGTGCAGGTGAAGATGTTGATGGAGATTGACCCCCTCCCGATGAGAGGATCGTTGGTGATGACGTTGGTGATGATTTCCCCCTCCCGGAGGGGAGTGTCCCCGGCAGAATAGCTCCGCCAGAGCCCTAGATTGATTCCGCCAAGGTTCCGCCTCGTGGCGACGGAATTTCGTCCCGTAAGCTTGCCCACGATTTTTTCTAGGACAAAACCCTTCATATAGCAGAAGATGGAGGCCGGAGGCCCACCAGGGGGCCCAAGAGATAGGGGGCCGCGCCCTACATGGGGGGGGGGGCTGTCTCCTGGACAGGGTGTGGGCCCCCTGGCCTATTTCTTTTGCTCATAAATTCTTATTAAATCCAAAAAGATGTTTCGTGGAGTTTCAGGACTTTTGAAGTTGTGCAGAATAGGTTTCCAACGTTTGCTCCTTTTCCAGCCAGAATTCCAGCTGTCGGCATTCCCCTCTTCACGGTAAACCTTGTAAAATAAGAGAGAATAGCCATAAGTATTGAGATATAATATGTAATAACATCCCATAATGCAATGAATATTGATGTAAAAGCATGATGCAAAATGGACGTATCATTCTGCGGTAATGTCGATGAGAAGGTCTTCACCGCTCTTGGCCACCTACCGGAGTATCCAACATGCTCTAAGGCTGTGTGTTGGTATGGTGTCTGGTGTGATGTAAATTTTGCATGACCTATTGAGCCATCCCTCTAGTACGGTTCCATGCCCTATAGAGGGCTTTGGCTTCTTTGTAATTGGGTTGGGTGACTTGCGAGAGCGCACCCTTTTCGTTCGGGCGAGGGGTTTAGTTAGGGCCGGGGGATCCCAGAATTTTGTTTGGGTCTTCCAGGCGCTTTCCATCGCATAGTACTTCTGGACTATGGCCGAGGTTGGCAAAGTGTGCTATGTCATGGCGACTTATGGCATTGAGAGTTCCCTTGTCTATGCAATTTTTGCAGAAGAATGAGATTGCGTCTTCCTCGTGACAGTCCTTGACCTTTCTCATTACAAGGAGGAATCTGGCTCAGAAGTGGTGTACTGTCTCTTGGGGCTCTTGTATGATGTGGGAAAGATCACTTGCGTCTGGCTGGGTGGGTGGAATTAAGTCCACGCCCTGATCCAATCTGGAACCCAGGGGCGAAGGAGCTCCCGAGCTTGGCAGCTCGGACTCCAAGATATTGCCCAATATTTGTGGCCCGCTGCCCGATTCTAAGTTCGGAGCCTGGGCCATGTCCTCCCATAGATGGGTATCCGGCTCAGAGAGCTCGGGAATCCGGACATAGTTCATCCTCAAAATAGAGGAAGAATTGCCATTTTGTTCCTCCACCACCACAATCTAATGGGTGACCGGCGGAGAGTTAATCTCCCTTAGGTCGGTGTCGGTGTCAAAACCGGCGGATCTCGGGTAGGGGGTCCCGAACTGTGCGTCTAGGCGGATGGTAACAGGAGACAACGGACACAATGTTTTTAACCAGGTTCGGGCCTCTTGATGGAGGTAAAACCCTACTCCTGCTTGATTGATATTGATGATATGGGTAGTACAAGAGTGGATCTACCATGAGATCAAGGAGGCTAAACCCTAGAAGCTAGCCTATGGTATGATTGTTGTTCGTCCTACGGACTAAAACCCTCCAGTTTATATAGACACCGGAGAGGGCTAGGGTTACACAAAGTCGGTTACAATGGTAGGAGATCTACATATCCGTATTGCCAAGCTTGCCTTCCACGCCAAGGAAAGTCCCATCCGGACACGGGACGAAGTCTTCAATCTGGTATCTTCGAATTCATAGTCTTGGAGTCCGACCGATGATGATAGTTCGGCTATCTGGACACCCTGTAGTCTAGGACTCCCTCAGTAGCCCCCGAACCAGGCTTCAATGACGATTAGTCCGGTGCATATATTGTCTTCGGCTTTGCAAGGTGGGTTCTCCTCCAAATTCCATGTCTTGGCCGAATAGTGTCCGACTTCCTTATAAATGTTGCGCTCCTTGGCTTCCACGTCCAATAATGGCCCTTCTTCCACGTGTCGTATGAATGCGAAAAGCCAGGGTATTTTTACGTTTTACCCCCTAGCTGCACGAATAAGCTGGCTATAAGAGAGGTGAGGATCTAGATCCGAATCACGCCATCCTCCTTTCGCGTGCACTCATCGAAGCGCCTCTGACTAAAATCCACTCCATCATGGATAGTCGACGCGGCTCTTCCTCTCGCGCTCCCAGCCCTCAGCCAGGAGATTGGAGGAGATGTTCAGTCCTGCATAGCGAGCTAGTGACGCTTCAAGCAGAGGGATACCTTCCCCAAGCCTTCATGGTTCTGGTGCGAGCCGGACTGGCCACCTACAAGGGTGGAAAGCAGGCGGAGAGTGTCCCCAATCCCTCCAAAGGAGAGCGGGTATGCTTCGTCCCCTATCTAATAAGGGGGCTCGGATTTCCCATACATCCGTTTCTCCGGGGGGCTCCTGGAGTTCTATGGGCTCCAGCTTCACCACCTTACACCTGCCTCCATCTTGCACATCGCTGGCTTTGTAGCCCTTTGCGAGATGTTCTTGGGCATCGAGGCCCATTTTGCACTGTGGAAGAGATTGTTCTGCCTCGTACCCCGTTCTCACGAGGGGTCGGTATATCAAGTGGGCGGAGCTGAAATATGGCGCATCGCCGGGACTGGATACCTATCCGGAACCCCTAAGAAGGCGTCCGAAGACTGGCCTTCGGAATGGTTTTATACGGAAGATGCCCCACTGCCGGACCCAGTTCAGATCGGCCTCCCGGAGTTCAGCAACGCTCCTCTGAAGAAATGCCTGAGTTGGCGCCCGCGGAGCCCTCAACGGGAGAATGATAGGGGCGTCCAATATCTGATGGGCCGGATAAGGTTACTGGCTCATTCCGGATTGACCATGATTGGAGTCATGGCCACGTGCATCATGCGAGGGGTGCAGCCGCTCCAATATAGGGGCCACCCCGTGTGGGATTTTAACGGGGAGGATGACGCCACCCGTCATGGCCGCAAGGGCCGAGATCGGTTGCCGATCTGGTGAAGATCCTGTCCGGCTTGTACAAGGGGGAGAAAGAGGACTTCCTCCGCGCGAGTCCATTGAATGGATTCTCCATGAATAATTCTCGGAGCTGGGTAAGCAAGCGTTTATCTATCCGATCCATATTTCCAAAGTTAAGTGTCTTACTTTGTGATTTCGACGCGGGAACTGCGCCGGGATGTGGAGGGCATACACAACCTGACTCCACAACCTGAGGATCCGGGACGATCCCTTGATCGGGCCTCCAAAGAGGATCCGGACATAGAGGTGGAGCTGATCGATGGGGTGTTCCACCAACTTAGCATGGACAATGCTTTGGTCGCCATTACGGCCGACTACCCCGGTTTATCTCCGGCTTCCCAGGTAACTGTGACTGGAGTCCTGACATCATTACTTCATCCATGCTTATTTCTAACCACCGTATACCAACGGTGCCTCGCAGGAGGTGCCTTTAAGGCGGGAAGCCGAACCCGCGGCGACTGACCAACAAGGGTCAGTTTGGCCCAGCATGCGGAAGAGGAGTGCGGTGCGAATTGAAACATCGCCGCAACGGTATGGCGCACCACTTCATTTAAGGGAAAGATTCCTGGGAGGTATATTAACGCTCATGATTTTTCCAGGAGAAAGAGCGCTCGCCGGACTATGCCCGAAGAGGTTGCCAACCAAGCCTCCGCCAACCAGGCTCCAACTCCTGGTCCGGAGGGGGGGGGGCGAACACAAGGCGTGAGCCGGATGCTCCTCCAACGGAGGATGCCGACAGGCTGTCCGCCATCAGGTATGAGGTGGAGAGTGCCATGAATCACAGGCGCCACCGAACAGTTCTTCATGACGCGTGTTTCTCCCCGGAGGCGTTGAATGCCTTTAATGCGGGAGACGCGCACCTCCGTGCAGCTTGAGATGGTTTAACCAGAGCCACGGAGCAGTATGTGAAAGACATATAGGTGAGGAATTTTAATAGTTATACATGCCAGTAGCCCCCGAGACTTAAAATAGTTAGAATAACTGATTTAAGGATCATTTGTTATGCAGGATCTTACGGGGAAGAATACCCACCTGTCCCAGGAGCTTCAAGAGTGCAAGGCCCAACTTGAGGCCGCACTAGCCGCCGCAGGGGGAGCCAGAGAGGCCCCCTCTGGTTATACATACTTCGAAAAGATAAGTAGTTTATGAAGTGCGGCGTGTGTATAAGTCTGACAATAATATTGTAGATGGTGCCGGACTAGATCCGGACAAGCAACATCTACTGCGCCAGCTGAAGGCCGGCGAGAAGGTGCTTATTAGGGTGCAGTAGGAGAGGAACAAACTCCAAGATGCCAACACCCAGCTGGGCGAAGAACTAAAAGATGTTCGGGTCCAGCTGTCTGACTCCGTAAAGGAGAATCGGCGGCTTTGTCGCGGCATTTACAGTAAGTGCTTGAGCAAACTCTTTTGAAAAGAAGAGTTCGGCGAGGAAGTCGATTGACAGAAATGTGTCTGTAGGTGTGCTCACAGGTCGTCCTGCGGAGGAAATGCCCGGTTCCACGGGTGACCTACTTCCCGAGCTGCTGCAACTGCACGAACGTGTTCGGCAGGTGATGAGCGACGTCATCCAGGCCTTATGGCCGTCCTTCTCCCTATCCGAGGGTCTTGGAGGGCTTGCGGAGAAGCTTCAGGGAGCACGGCAGCGCTTCCGTCTGTGGAAGATATCGGCCTGCCGTCAAGGCGCCAGGGAGGCCTGGGCCATGGTGAAGACACAGTACACGAAGGCTGATCCCAACCACATGGTCGAGGTCGAACTTGTGGGGCCCGATGGGAAGGAGATCCCTGTGAGCTTAGTGTACGGCCAAGTATAGTTGGCCGTGAAGTATTCCCAATGGGACTGTAAACTAGACAGCCTGTGAGATGGGATTGAAGAGGAGTACAATCAGTCAATTTGACGATGTAATTTAAAATGACATGTAAAATGCCTTCTAGCCGAATTGTAGATCGTTTGTCTTTGCGGACCTTTTCGCTTCAACCTCAGGACCCAACATTCCGGAGTGTGTCCGAATACCCTCACGGTTATATAAAAACCGGGGCATGCATGGAGACCAGGCGTAGGGGTCATTAGTGCTTTATCAGACAAGTGCCCAACTAGTAAGTTATATTACATGGTTAGTAAGAAACATCTTCCAGGGAGAATAGTTCCGTTAGGGGTTCCTTTCCCTGGGAGGCATGCCCTAAAGTGCATGTCCGGGCTATGAAAAGAGCAGAAAAGCATCTGGGGGCAGATAAATAAATAAGTAAGAAATCATCTTTTAAGTCACCGACCGAATATTCCCTTAAGAACGCTAGCTTTCGGCTTCACCCAGTCTGAGGTACACATCCGGCTGACCCGACATTAACAATCACAGAGGTGCTCCCTTTACCTCCTAGCCGAACAATCGGGAATGTAGGGGTAAGCACAGGAGCCAGGCAACCCAGCTTGGCCAAAACTTAAGTCATATCGATGCATATAATGGTGAATAAAAGGTACATGCGGAAGTTTGACACATGTGTTGGGCATGCAGCCCGTATAAATAAGCTTCTGTTAAAGAAGCCCCCAGGTATAATGAGTGCGAGTAGCACGTCAAGTGTGTGCGAACAATGTGCAGATCAGCCCTCAAATGCTTTATGAAAAAGGGAGGGAAAAAGAGAGAAACAAAAGACAGCTAAACTATAAAATGTGGACGGAGGAAGGAGACGAACTCTGAGTCCGGCGCTAGGCGTAGAATCTTCGGAGACGGGCTGCGTTCCATGGGTTCGGCTCGAGTCGGTTGTCCGATGTGTTTCGTAGACGGTATGCTCCGCCGGTCAGGACTTGGTCGATGATGAAGGGACCTTCCCATTTGGGCTTGAGTTTGTCCTTTTTCTTGTCCGGCAGGCATAGAACTAGTTCGCCAACATTGTAGGTTTTGGCCCGTACTTCTCTGCTTTGATATCTTCGAGCCTGTTGCTGATAGAATGCGGAACGAGCTTTCGCCACATCGCGCTCCTCCTCCAAGGCATCCAAACTGTCCTGCCGATCCAACTCGGCCTCTCTTTCCTCGTACATGCGCACGCAAGGTGAGTCATGAATTATATCGCAGGGCAAGACTGCCTCTGCGCCGTATACCATGAAGAATGGTGTGAATCCGGTAGTGCAGTTTGGCGTGGTCCGCAGCCCCCAGAGTACGGAGTCGAGCTCCTCCACCCAGTGCGTGTTAGATTTCGTGAGGGACCGCACTAACCTAGGTTTGATGTCGCTCATGATTAGACCATTTGCTCGTTCAACTTGACCGTTAGTTTGAGGGTGATAGACTGAAGCGTAGTCGAGCTTGATGCCCATATTTTTGCACCAGAGTTTAACCTCGTCGGCCGTGAAGTTCGTGCCGTTATCAGTGATGATGCTATGGGGGACGCCCTAACGGTGTACTACCCCAGATATGAAGTCTATCACATGTCCGGATTCGGCCGTTTTAACTGGCTTGGCCTCTATCCATTTGGTGAATTTGTCCACCATGACCAATAGGTATTTTTGCTTGTGGGTTCCCCCTTTAAGGGGTCCAACCATGTCAAGCCCCCAGACCGCGAACGGCCAGGTGATGGGTATAGTTTTGAGGGCGGTGGGTGGCATGTGGCTTTGATTAGCAAAGAGCTGGCAACCGACGCATCGTTGGACTAGGTCCTGAGCATCTGCCCGGGCCGTCGACCAATAAAATCTTCTATGGAAGGCCTTCCCTACAAGGGCTCGGGCTGCGGCGTGGTGCCCGCCGAGTCCGGCGTGAATTTCAGCCAGAAGATTTCGCCCTTCCTCTTCGGAGATGTACCTTTGAAGGACTCCGGTTGTGCTTTTCTTATAAAGCTCTCCCTCATGGACCTTGTAGGCTTTAGATTGCCGTACTATGCAGCGAGCCTCATTTTGGTCTTCGGGAAGTTCCTGCCTAATTAAGTAGGCTAAGAATGGTTCCGTCCACGGGGCAATGACTGCCATTATTTCGTGGGCTGAAGGTGTTATTTCGTTGGCTGAGCCACCGATTGTGTCAGAATGTTCATTGTTGGGCGGTGCAGTTGGTTCCGGGTTGTTCTTTTCAGACTCCTCTTCCCATAATACGGATGGCTTAAAAAGCCGCTCCAGGAAGATGTTTGGAGGGATGGCGTCGCCCTTTGCGCCGATGCGTGCCAACACGCCGGCCACCTGGTTATTATCCCGGGCTACATGGTGGAATTCAAGTCCTTCAAACCGAGCTAACATTTTTAAGATGGCATTACGGTAGGCTGCCATTTTCGGATCCTTGGCGTCAAAGTCTCCATTTACTTGGGATATTGCAAGGTTTGAATCCCGCGGACCTCTAGGCGTTGAATGCCCATGGAGATTGCCATCCGGAGACCATGTAGAAGGGCCTCGTATTCGGCTGCATTGTTGGAGTCCGTGTACATTATCTGAAGTACGTATTGGACTATGTCTCCGGTTGAGGACGTCAAGACGACGCCAGCCCCCAAGCCGGCCAACATTTTGGTGCCGTCGAAATGCATGATCCAATTGGAGTATGCGCCGTACTCTTTAGGGAGTTCGGCTTTGGTCCAATTCAGCAATGAAGTCGGCCAAAAGTTGTGACTTTATAGCTCGCCGTGGTTTGTAGGTTATGTCGAATGGTAGGAGCTCAATGTCCCATTTTGCAATCCTGCCCGTCGCATCGCGGTTGTTTATAATGTCGTCGAGAGGTACTTCGGAGGCCACTGTTATCGAACACTCTTGAAAGTAGTGTCGCAGCTTCCGGGATGCCATGAACACCGCGTATGCTATCTTTTGATAATGTGGATACCGGGACTTGCATGGAGTTAAGACAGTGGATACGTAGTACACTGGTTTTTGAAGAGGGAATTTGTGTCCTTCTATTTCTCGTTCGACGACGAGCACCGCGCTTACAACTTGATGTGTTGCCGCGATATATAGTATCATTGGTTTGCCCAAGTTGGGCGCGGCCAGGACCGGATTTGTTGCCAATATGGCCTTTATTTCTTCGAGTCCGGCCGCGGTAGCATCTGTCCATTCAAAGTGTTCGGTGCACTGGAGGAGGCGATAAAGGGGCAATGCCTTTTCTCCCAAGAGGGAGATGAAGCGGCTTAGAGCCGCCATGCATCCAGTCAATTTTTGTATTTTTTTGAGGTCTTTTTGGATATCCAACTGTGACAGAGCTCGGATCTTGGCTGGGTTTGCTTCAATTCCTCTACCGGATACAATGAAGCCCAAGAGCTTTCCGTCTGGTACGCCGAAAACGCATTTTTCCGGGTTGAGCTTAATGTCATATGCTCGGAGGTTGTCGAATGTGAGCCTCAAATCGTCTACTAGAGTTTCGACATGTTTGGTCTTGACGACCACATCGTCTACGTATGTGAGGGAGTCCCGGATTAGGGGGTGTCCGGATAGCCGAACTATCATCATCGTCCGGTCTCCAAGACTATGAAGATACAAGATTGAAGACTTCGTCCCGTGTCCGGATGGGACTTTCCTTGGCGTGGAAGGCAAGCTTGGCTATATGAATATATAGATCTCCTACCATTGTAACCGACTCCGTGTAACCCTAGCCCTCTCCGGTGTCTATATAAACCGGATGGTTTTAGTCCGTAGGACGAACAACAATCATACCATAGGCTAGGTTCTAGGGTTTAGCCTCCTTGATCTCGTGGTAGATCTACTCTTGTAATACCCACTTCATCAATATTAATCAAGCAGGACGTAGGGTTTTACCTCCATCAAGAGGGCCCGAACCTGGGTAAAACATCGTGTCCCTTGTCTCCTGTATACCATCCGCCTAGACGCACAGTTCGGGACCCCCTACCCGAGATCCGCCGGTTTTGACACCGACATCGGTGCTTTCATTGAGAGTTCCTCTGTGCCGTCGCAATCAGGAGGGATGCCTTTTCCCGTCTTTAAAGACGGCACCATTGCCAAGGGAGCTTTGGCCACCGGCCAAACTATCCGGCTGGGTGGTTTTCTTATGACCGCTTGTTCGGCCACCGCTCCGACAATGACCTCTCAGGTCATCAAAAGCGATCTTCACGTCAACTTGGAATTCGCCGAGCAGCTAGATCTGATTGAGCTCTCCTTCGTAAATGAGCTCTTGGATCGCATCGCCGCCCTGGGAGTCGCTACAGACTACGATCAGATTGGGCTTAAAACCAATCTGAGAGAAATTAACTCTCCCCAGGCTACCCACCACGTTGCTGTGGTAGAGGAACAACGCGGCGACTCTTCTTCTATGTTAAAGACCAGTTATGTCCGGATTCCCGATCCCTCCATGCCGGATTCCCGCGGAGGGACGGACGTCAATCAAATACTGAACCTAAAGTCAGGCATCGGACCAGATTCGTTGGACAACATCCAGCAATGCAAACTTCCAAATCCGGAAACTCCTCGGCCTTTGAGCCTCAGATTGGGCGGGGTTCCGAATTTAATTCCACCCGCCCACCCAAACACAAGCGATCTATCTCAAATACGGCAAGAGCCCGATGAAACAGTACATCATTACTGTGCCAGATTCCTCGTGGTTATGAACGGGATAAAGGACTGCCGTGAGGAAAGCGCAATCTCAATTTTCTGCAACAATTGCACGGACAAGGGAATCATGAACGCCATAAGTCGTCGCGAAGTTACACGCTTCGCCGACCTGGCGACCATAGCACGAAAATACTGTGCGATGGAGAGTGCCTGGAAAACCGAAACCAGGTTTTGGGATAATCCGGCCCTGAATACAACCCTAGTCCGAAATAAAAGGGTGCATCATACTCAAGCACCTGGGTCAAAAGCCAAAAAGAAAAAAACCCCTAAAGGGCAAGGAACCGTACTGGAGGGATGGCTCAACGAACCCTGTAAAATCCATAGTATAGAGGGCGCCACTCCAACACATAGCCTTCGAGCATGTTGGATACTACGGTAGGTGGCCAAAAGTGGCGAAGGTTTTCTAGCCCCGGAGAACCAGCTCAACAGTACCAGTACGGTATTAACAGTCTTGGAGACTTTTGCATCAAATAATATGCGGAAACGAACAAGCCGCTTCATCTCCCGTTTGGGAGAAAAGGCATTGCCCCTCTATCGCCTCCTCCGGGGCACCGAACACTTCGAATGGACGGATGCCGCCACGACCGGACTCAAAGAAATAAAGGCCATATTGGCAACAAATCCGATCCTGGCCGCGCCTAACCTGGGCAAACCGATGTTATTATATATCGCGGGAACACATCAAGTTGTAAGCGCAGTGCTCGTCGTCGAACGAGAAACAGAAGGGCACAAATTCTCTCTTCAAAAACCAGTGTACTACGTATCCACTATCTTAACTCCATGCAAGTCCCGGTATCCAGATTATCAAAAGATAGTGTACGCGGTGTTCATGGCATCCCGGAAGCTGCGCCACTACTTTCAAGAGTGCTCGATAACAGTGACCTCCGAAGTACGTCTCAACGACATTATAAACAACCGCGACGCGACGGGCAGGATTGCAAAATGGGCCATTGAGCTCTTACCATTCGACATGACCTACAAACCACGGCGAGCTATAAAGTCGCAAGTTTTGGCTGACTTCATCGCCGAATGGACCGAAGCCGAACTCCCTAAAGAGTACAACTCATACTCCAATTGGATCATGCATTTCGACGGCTCCAAAATGTTGGCCGACTTGGGGGCTGGCATCGTATTGACGTCCCCAACCGGAGACACAGTCCAATACGTACTTCAGATAATGTACACGGACTCCAACAATGCAGACGAATATGAGGCCCTTCTACATGGTCTCCGGATGGCAATCTCCATGGGTATTCAACGCCTAGAGGTGCGCGGGGATTCAAACCTCGCAATATCCCAAGTAAATGGAGACTTTGACGCCAAGGATCCGAAAATGGCAGCCTATCGTAACGCCGTCTTAAAAATGTCAGCTCGGTTTGAAGGACTCGAATTCCACCATGTAGCCCGGGATAATAACCAGGCAGCCGACGTGATGGCGCGCATCGGCGCAAAACGCGACGCCGTCCCTCCAAATATCTTCCTAGAGCGGCTCTTTAAGCCATCCGTATTATGGGAAGAGGAGTCCGGAAATAACAACCCGGAACCAACCGCGCCACCCAACACGGAACATTCTGACACAGTCGGTGGCTCAGCCAATGAAATAACACCCTCAGCCCACGAAATAATGGCAGTAATTGCCCCGTGGACGGAACCATTCCTAGCCTACTTAACTAGGCAGGAACTTCACGAAGACCAAAATGAGGCCCGCCGCATAGTTCGGTGATCTAAAGCCTACAAGGTCCATGAGGGAGAACTTTATAAGAAAAGCACAACCGGAGTCCTTCAAAGGTGCATCTCCGAAGAGGAAGGGCGAAATCTCCTGGCTGAAATTCACGCCAGACTCGGAGGGCACCACGCCGCAGCCCGGGCCCTTGTAGGCAATGCCTTCCGTACAGGATTTTATTGGCCGACTGCCCGGGCAGATGCTCAGGACTTAGTCCAATGATGCGTCGGTTGCCAGCTCTTTGCTAATCAAAGCCACATGCCACCCACCGCCCTCAAAACTATACCCATCACTTGGCCGTTCGCGGTCTGGGGGCTTGACATGGTTGGACCCCTTAAAGGGGGAACCCACAAGAAAAAATACCTATTGGTCATGGTGGACAAATTCATCAAATGGATAGAGGCCAAGCCAGTTAAAACGGCTGAATCCGGACCCGTGATAGACTTCATATCCGGGGTAGTACACCGTTATGGCGTCCCCCACAGCATCATCACTGATAACGACACGAATTTCACGGCCGACGAGGTTAAACTCTGGTGCAAAAATATGGGCATCAAGCTCGACTACGCTTCAGTCTATCACCCCCAAACTAACGGTCAAGTCGAACGAGCAAATGGTCTAATCATGAGCGGCATCAAACCCAGATTAGTGCTGTCCCTCATGGAATCTAACACGCACTGGGTAGAGGAGCTCGACTCCGTACTCTGGGGGCTGCGGACCACGCCAAACCGAACTACCGGATTCACACCATTTTTTATGGTGTACGACGCAGAGGCAGTTTTGCCCTGCGATATAATTCATGACTCACCTCGCGTGCGCATGTACGAAGAAAGAGAAGCCGAGTTGGATCGGCAGGACAGTTTGGACGCCTTAGAGGAGGAGCGGGACGTGGCAAAAGCTCGTTCCGCATTCTATCAGCAGCAGGCTCGAAGATATCAAAGCAGAGAAGTACGGGCCAAAACTTACAATGTTGGCGAGCTAGTTCTACACCTGCCGGACAAGAAAAAGGACAAACTTAAGCCCAAATGGGAAGGTCCCTTCATCATCGACCAAGTCCTGACCGTCGGTGCATATCGTCTACGTAATGCATCTGACAACCGACTCGAGCCGAACCCATGGAACGCAGCACGTCTCTGAAGATTCTACGCCTAGCGCTGGACTCATAGTTCGTTTCCTTCCTCCGTCCACCTTTTATATTTTCGCTGTCTTTTGTTCCCCTCCATTTTCGTCCCTTTTTAGTAAAAGCCTTTGAGGGCTGATCTGCGCATTGTTCGCACACACTTGACATGCTGCTCACACTCATTATACCTGGGGGCTTCTTTAACAGAAGCTTATTTATACAGGCCTTATGCCCAACACATGCGTCAAACTTTCGCATGTACCTTTTATTCGCCATCATATGCATCGATATGACTTAAGTTTTGGCCAAGCTGGGTTGCCTGGCTCCTGTGCTTACCCCTACGTTCCCGATTGTTCGGCTAGGTGGTAAAGGGAGCACCTCTGCGATTGTTACTGCCGGGTCAGCCGGATGTGTACCTCAGACTGGGTGAAGCCGAAAGCTAGCGTTCTTAAGGGAATATTCGGTCGGTGACTTGAAAGATGATTTATTACTTATCTATTTATCTACCCCCAGATGCTTTTTATGCTCTTTTCGCAGTCCGGACATGCACTTTAGGGCATGCCTCCCAGGGAAAGGAACCCCTAACGGAACTATTGTCCCTGGAAGATGTTTCTTACTAACCATGTAATATAACATAACTAGTTGGGCACTTGTCTGATAAAGCACTAATGACCCCTATGCCTGGTCTCCATGCATGCCCCGGTTTTTGTATAACCGCGAGGGTATTCGGACACACTCCAGACTGTTGGGTCCCGAGGTTGAAGCGAAAAGGTCCGCAAAGACAAACGATCTACAATCTAGCTAGAAGGCATTTTACATGTCATTTTAAATTACATCGTCAAATTGACTGATTGTACTCCTCTTCAATCCCATCTAACAGGCTGTCTAGTTTACAGTCCCGTTGGGAATATCTCGCGGCCAACTCTACTTGGCCGTACATCAGGCTCACAGGGATCTCCTTCCCATCGGGCCCCACAGGTCTGACCTCGGCCATGTGGTTTGGATCAACCTTCGTGTACCGCGTCTTCACCATGGCCCAGGCCTCCCTGGCACCTTGACAGCAGGCCGATATCTTCCATAGACGGAAGCGCTACCATACTCCTTGAAGCTTCTCAGCAAGCTCTCCAAGACCCTCGGGTAGGGAGAAGGACGGCCATAAGGCCTGAACGACGCCGCTCATCGCCTGCCAAACACGTTCGTGCAGTTGCAGCAGCATGGGAAGAAGGTCACCCGTGGAACTAGGCATTTCATCCGCTGGACGACCTGTGAGCACACCTTCAGACGCATTTCTGTCAATCGACTTCCTTGCCGAACTCTTCTTTTCAAAAGAGTTTGCTCAAGCACTTACTGTAAATGCCGCGACGAAGGCGCCGATTCTCCTCTACGGAGTCAGATAGCTGGACCCGAACATCTTTTAGTTCTTCGCCTAGCTGGGTGTTGGCATCTTGGAGTTTGTTCCTCTCCTGCTGCACCCTCATAAGCACCTTCTCGCCGGCCTTCAGCTGGCGTAGCAGATGTTGCTTGTCCGGATCTAGTTTGGCACCCTCTGCAATATCATTGTCAGACTTACGCACACGCTGCACTTCATAAACTACTTACCTTTTCAAAGTATGTATTACCAGAGGGGGTCTCTGTGGCTCCCCCTGCGGCGGCTAGTGCGGCCTCAAGTTGGGCCTTGCACTCTTGAAGCTCCTGGGACAGGTGGGTATTCTTCTCCATAAGATCCTGCATAACAAATGATCCTTAAATCAGTTATTTTAACTATTTTAAGTCTTGGGGGCTACTGGCATATATAACTATTAAAATTCCTTACCCGTATGTCCTTCACATACTGCTCCGTGGCTCTAGTTAAACCATCTTGAGCGGCACGGAGGTGCGCGTCTCCCGCATTAAAGGCATTCAACGCCTCCGGGGAGAAACACGTGTCACGGAGAACTGTCCGGCGGTGCCTGTGATTCATGGCACTCTCCACCTCAGACCTGGTGGCGGACAGCCTGCCGGCATCCTCCGTTGGAGGAGCATCCGGCTCGCGCCTTGCGCTCGCCTCCTCCTCCGGACCAGGTGTTGGAGCCTGGCTGGTGGAGGCTTGGTTGGCAACCTCTCCGGGCACAGTCCGGCGAGCGCTCTTTCTCCTGGAAAAATCATGAGCATTAATATACCTCCCAGGATTCTTTCGCTTAAAAGACGATGGTGCGCCATACCGTTGCGGCGACATTTCGATTCACGCTGCACTCCTTTTCCGCCTGCT
The DNA here is from genome assembly GCF_018294505.1 of Triticum aestivum. NCBI lineage: Eukaryota > Viridiplantae > Streptophyta > Magnoliopsida > Poales > Poaceae > Triticum > Triticum aestivum. The sequence continues at coordinate 533,724,732 of NC_057801.1, read as the reverse complement.
GGGCCGCACTGACCCTTGCTGGTCAGTCGCCGCGGGTTCGGCTTCCCGCCTCAAAGGCACCTCATGCGAAGCACCGTTGGTATACGGTGGTCAGAAATAAGCATGGACGAAGTAATGGTGTCAGGACCCCGGTCGTAGTTACCTGGGAAGCCGGAGATAAACCGGGGTAGTCAGCCGTTATGGCGACTAGAGCATTGTCCATGCTAAGTTGGTGGAACACCCCGTCAATCAGCTCGACCTCTATGTCCGGATCCTCTCCAGAGGCCGAATCAAGGGATCTTCCCAGATCCTCGGGTTGTGGAGTCGGGCTCTGTTTGCCCTCCACATCCCGGCGCAGTTCCTGCATCGAAATCATAAAGTAAGACACTTAACTTTGAAATCACGGATCGGATAGATAAATGTCCGCTTACCCAGCTCCGAGGGTTATTCATGGAGAATCCACTCAATGGACTCGTGCGGAGGAAGTCCTCCTTCTCCCCCTTGTACAAGCCAGATAGGATCTTCACCAGACCGGCGGCTGATCCCGGCCCATTGCGGCCATGACGGGTGGCATCATCCTCCCCGTTGAAATCCCACATGGGGTGGCCCCTATATTGAAGCGGCTGCACCCCTCGCATAATGCACGTGGCCATGACTCCAATCATGGTCAATCTGGAGTGGGCCCGTAACCTTATCCGGCCCATCAGATACTGGACGCTCCTATCATCTTCCTGTTGAGGGCTCCGAGGGCGCCAACTCAGGCGTTTCTTCAGGGGAGCGTTGCTGAACTCCGGGAGGCCGATCTGAACTGGATCCGGCAGAGGGGCGTCTTCCATATAAAACCATTCCGAAGGCCAGTCTTTGGACGCCTTCTTCGGGGTTCCGGATAGATATCCGGTCCCGGCGACGCGCCATATTTTGGCTCCGCCCACTTGATATATCGACCCCTCGTGAGAATGGGGTACGAGGCAAAACAATCTCTTCCACAACGCAAAATGGGGCTCGATGCCCAAGAACAGCTCGCAAAGAGCTACAAAGCCCGCGATGTGCAAGATGGAGGCAGGTGTAAGGTGGTGAAGCTGGAGTCCATAGAACTCCAGGAGCCCCCGGAGAAACGGATTTATGGGAAATCCGAGTCCCCTTATTAGGTAGGGGACGAAGCATACCCGCTCTCCTTTGGAGGGATTGGGGATGCTCTCCGCCTGCTTCCCACCCTTGTAGGTGGCCAGTCCGGCTTGAACCAGAACCATAAAGGCTGGGGGAAAGTATCCCTTTGCTTGGAGTGTCACTAACTCGCTATGCAGGATTGAACATCTCCTCCAATCTCCTGGCTGAGGACTGGGAGCGCGAGAAGAGGAGCCGCGTCGACTGTCCATGTTGGAATGGATTTTTGTCAAATGCGCTTCAATGAGTACTTGCGGAAGGAGGATGGTGTGATTCGGATCTGGATCCTCGCCTCTCTTATAGGAAGCTTATTCGCGCAGCTGGGGGGTAAAACATAAAAATACCCTGGCTTTTCGCATTCATACGACACGTGGAAGAGGGCCATTATTGGATGTAGAAGCCAAGGAGCACATCATTTATAAGGAAACCGAACACTATTCGGCAAACACATGGAATATGGAGGAGAACCCGCCTTGCAACGCCGAAGACAATATGCGCGCTGGACTCGTCATCATTGAAGCCTGGTTCGGGGGCTACTGAGGGAGTCCCGGATTAGGGGGTGTCCGGATAGCCGAACTATCATCATCGGCCGGACTCCAAGACTATGAAGATACAAGATTGAAGACTTCATCCCGTGTCCGGATGGGACTTTCCTTGGCGTGGAAGGCAAGCTTGGCGATACGGATATATAGATCTCGTACCATTGTAACCGACTCCGTGTAACCCTAGCACTCTCCGGTGTCTATATAAACCGGATGGTTTTAGTCCATAGGACGAACAACAATCATACCATAGGCTAGCTTCTAGGGTTTAGCCTCCTTGATCTCGTGGTAGATCTACTCTTGTAATACCCACTTCATCAATATTAATCAAGCAGGATGTAGGGTTTTACCTCCATCAAGAGGGCCATAACCTGGGTAAAACATCGTGTCCCTTGTCTCCTGTTACCATCCGCCTAGAAGCACAGCTCGGGACCCCCTACCCGAGATCCGCCGGTTTTGACACCGATAGTATGCCTCCACTATTTTGCCGATCTGGGTTGCCAGACATGTCTGAATCATGCGCTGATATGTTGCGCCGGTGTTTTTGAGCCCGAAGGGCATTGTGTTGAAGCAGAATGGTCTGTATGGGGTAATGAATGTTGCTGCGGCTTGGTCTGTCTCCGCCATCTTGATTTGATGGTAGCCGGAGTATGCATCGAGGAAGCACAATGAGTCGTGCCCCGCGGTAGCATCGATGATTTGATCGATGCGGGGAAGGGGGAAAGGGTCCGTTGGACAAGCCTTGTTAAGGTCTTTAAAATCGACACACAGGCGCCAGGATTTGTCCTTTTTTGGTACCATTACCAGGTTTGCTAGCCAGTCCGGATGTTTTATGTCTTTGATGAATCCGGCTTCTAATAGTTTGGCTAGCTCCTCTCCCATTGCCTGTCTTTTGGGTTCGGAAAATCGCCGAAGAGCTTGTTTGATTGGCTTGAATCCTTTTAGGATATTTAGGCTGTGTTCTGCCAACCTGCTGGAATTCCTGGCATGTCTGAAGGGTGCCAGGCAAAGATGTCCCAATTTTCTCGAAGGAATTCTCGTAGTGCGGCGTCTACATCAGGGTTTAATTGTGCCCGAATGGAGGCCGTCTTTGTGGGGTCCGTTGGATGGACTTGGAATTTGATTATTTCGTCCGCTGGTTTAAAAGAGGTGGACTTGGATCTCTTAGCGAGTATCACATCGTGCCTGTTCGCCGTGGAGCGCAGTGCAGAGAGTTCCTCTGCCACTAGGGCTTCGGATAGTGCCTCTAGGGCTAGTGCGGCTGTCTTATTTTCGGCGCGGAGTGCTATGTCCGGATCACTAACAAGAGTGATGATTCCATTGGGCCCGGGCATTTTAAGCTTCATGTACTCGTAATGGGGTATAGCTTGACAAATTGTGAATGCCTCTCGCCCTAATAAAGCATGATATCCACTGCTGAACGGGGCCACTTGGAACGTGACCTCCTCGGACCTGTAATTATCCGGCGAGCCAAACACTACATCTAGTGTAATTTTTCCTATGCAGCGTGCTTCCCGACTAGGGGTTATTCCTCTAAAGGTTGTGCTGCTTCGCTCAATGCGGCTCCAGTCTATTTCCATTTTTCGAAGGGTTTCCTCGTAGATGAGGTTTAATCCGCTGCCGCCATCCATGAGTACCTTGGTAAGACGAAAGCCGTCCACTATTGGACTGAGGACCAATGCGGCTGGTGCTCGGGCTGTTCGGAATTTAGGTTCGTCGCTGGCGTTGAAGGTGATAGCCATGTCGCTCCATGGATTTGTTGTTGCTACTTGGTAGACTTCGGCGAGGCTGCGGATTGTTCGTTTCGGCATATTATTTGATGCGAAAGTCTCGAAGACTGTTAATACCGTACTGGTACTGTTGGGCTGGTTCTCCGGGGCTAGAAGCTCTTCGCCACTTTTGGCCACCTGCCGTAGTATCCAACATGCTCGAAGGCTATATGTTGGAGTGGCGCCCTCTGTACTATAGATTTTACAGGGTCCTCTGAGCCATCCCTCCAGTACAGTTCCGTGCCCTTTAGGGGTTTTTTTGATTTTTGGTTTTTATCCCAGGTGCCTGAGCATGATGCACCCTTTTATTTCGGACTAGGGTTGTGTTGGGAGCCGGATTGTCCCAAAACTTGGTTTCGGTTTTCCAGGTACTCTCCATCGCATAGTAGGATGCCAGGTCGGCGAAGCGTGTAATTTCACGACGACTTATGGCGTTCATGATTCCCTTGTCCGTGCAATTGTGGCAGAAAATTGAGATTGCGCCCTCCTCACGGCAGTCCTTTATCCTGTTCATAACCAGGAGGAATCTGGCCCAGTAATGATGTACTGTTTCAGCGGGCTCTTGCCGGATTTGAGATAGATCGCTTGTGTTTGGGTGAGCGGGTGGAATTAAGTTTGGAACCCCGCCCAATCTGAGGCTCAAGGGCCGAAAAGTTTCCGAATTTGGAAGCTTGGATTGCTGGATGTTGTCCAACGAATCTGGTCTGCTGCCTGACTTTAGGTTCAGTACTTGATTGACGTCCGTCCCTCCGCGGGAATCCGGCATGGAGGGATCGGGAATCCGGACATAACTGGTCTTTAATATAGAAGAAGAGTCGCCACGTTGTTCCTCTACAACAGCAATGTGGTGGGTAGCCTGGGGAGAGTTAATCTCTCTCAGATCGGTTTTAAGCCCAATCTGATCGTAGTCTATAGGGACTCCCAGGGCGGCGATGCGATCCAAGAGCTCGTTTACGGAGGAGATCTCCCTCGGATCCAGCTGCTCGGTGAATTCCGAGTTGACGTGAAGATCGCTTTTGATGACCCGAGAGGTCATTGTCGGAGCGGCGGCCGAACAGGCGGTCATAAGAAAACCACCTAGCCGGATAGTCTGGCCAGTGGCCAAAGCTCCCTTGGCGACGGTACCGTCTTTAAAGATGGGAAGAGGCATCCTTCCTGATTGCGACGGCACAGAGGAACTCTCAATGAAAGCACCAATGTCGGTGTCAAAACTGGCGGATCTCGGGTAGGGGGTCCCGAAATATGCGTCTAGGCGGATGGTAACAAGAGACAAGGGACACGATGTTTCTACCCAGGTTTGGGCCCTCTCGATGGAGGTAAAACACTACTCCTGCTTGATTGATATTTATGATATGGGTAGTACAAGAGTGGATCTACCATGAGATCAAGGAGGCTAAACCCTAGAAGCTAGCCTATGGTATGATTGTTGTTCGTCCTACGGACTAAAACCCTCCGGTTTATATAGACACCGGAGAGGGCTAGGGTTACACAGAGTCGGTTACAATGGTAGGAGATCTACATATCCGTATTGCCAAGCTTGCCTTCCACGCCAAGGAAAATCCCATCCGGACACGGGATGAAGTCTTCAATCTTGTATCTTCATAGTCTTGGAGTCCGGCCGATGATGATAGTTCGGCTATCCGGACACCCCCTAGTCGAGGACTCCCTCAGTCGGGTTTAAGCCCGATCTGATCATAATCCGTAATGACTCCCAGGTCGGCGATGCGATCCAAGAGCTCGTTTAAGGAGGAGAGCTCCATTGGATCCATCTGCTCGGTGAATTCCGGGCTGACGCGGAGGTTGTTTTTGATGACATGGGACGTCATTGTCGGCATGAAGGCCGAACTGGCGGCCATGAAGAAACCGCCCAGCCGGAGAGTTTGGCCTACAGCCAGGGATCCTCTGGAGGTGATGTTATCCTTGACAACGAGGCGAGGCATCAAGCCTTATCAGGATGGCACAGTGGAACTCTCAATGAAAGCACCAATGTCGGTGTCAAAACCAGCAGATCTCGGGTAGGGGGTCCCGAACTGTGCGTCTAAGGCTAATGGTAACAGGAGGCAGGGGACACGATGTTTTACCCAGGTTCGTGCCCTCTCGATGGACGTAATACCCTACTTCCAGCTTGATTGATCTCGATGATATGAGTGTTACAAGAGTTGATCTACCACGAGATCGTAGAGGCTAAACCCTAGAAGCTAGCCTATGATTATGATTGTTGTTGTCCTACAGACTAAACCCTCCGGTTTATATAGACACCAGAGGGGGCTAGGGTTACACAAAGTAGGTTACAGAGAAGGAGATCTACATATCCGAATATCCAAGCTTTCCTTCCACACAAAGGAGAGTCCCATCCAGACACGGGATGAAGTCTTCAATCTTGTATCTGCATAGTCCAATAGTCCGACCAAAGTATATAGTCCGGCTGTCCGAGGACCCCTTAATCCAGGACTCCCTCAGCCATACAGTGCCTTGTTGAGCTTGTACACCATATCAGGATGTTTTGGATCTTCAAAGCTAGGTGGTTGTGCAACATACACTTCTTCGTCAATTTCGCCATTGAGAAAGTCACTCTTCACATCCATTTGGTACAGAAGGATGTCGTGATGGTTGGCATATGCAAGCAGTATGTGAATGGCTTCAAGTCTTTCCACGGGAGAAATGTTTCATCGAAGTCAATCCCTTCTATTTAAGTGTAACCTTGAGCAACCAGACGAGCCTTGTTTCTGACAACTTGACCATGTTCATCTTGTTTGTTGCGATAGATCCATTTGGTGCCAGTGATATTATGCTTGCGAGGATCAGGACGCTTGACTAGTTCCCAGACATTATTCATCTCGAACCAATGAAGCTCTTCTTGCATGGCTTGAATCATTCAGGTTACATAAAGGCTTCAGCAACTTTCTTGGGTTCAGATATAGAGATAAATGCAAAGTGACCACAGAAATTTGCCAGTTTGTTGCTCTTAAACGAGTGAGTTGACCAGGTGCATTGATGCTGTCAATTATCTTCTCAATCTGTACTTCATTTGCAACACGGGGATGTACTGGACAAAGATTTTTCCCTTGCAGTTCATTGTCTTCAGCTTCAACATTGACTTTAGGCTGAGCATTGTCTTCAGGTTAACTTGGTGCAATGATGAGTTCATCTTCAGCCTGAGCTTTGGACGGTATGATTTCTCCAGTACCCATGAGCTTGATAGATTCACTAGGAGGAACTTCATCTAGCACATTTGGCAGGTGCTCTCTTTGCAAGCCGTTAGTCTCATCGAACCGCACATCCACAGTTTCAACCACTTTATAGTGAAAGAGGTTGAAGACTCTGTGGGAGTGTGAATCCTTTCCGTATCCAAGCATAAAACCTTCATGTGCTTTCGGTGCAAATTTTGAAGTGAGATGTGGATCTTGATCCAGCACCTAGCACCAAATACTCTAAAGTAACTGATGTTTAGCTTCTTACCAGTTAGCAACTCATATGATGTATTCTTTACAAGCTTGTGAAGAAAAACTAGGTTGATGATGTGGCATGCAGTGTCAATGGCTTCAGGCCAGAACTTCCTTGGTGTCTTGTACTCATCTAGCATCGTCCAAGCCATCTTGATGAGGGTTCTGTTCTTGTGCTCCACGATGCCATTCTGCTGAGGTGTGTAGGGAGCAGAAAACTCATGAGTGATGCCCAATGTATCAATGTAAGTGTCGAGGCCGGTGTTCTTGAATTTTGTGCTGTTGTCACTTCTGATGTGCTTGATCTTGACACCATAGCTCGTCATGGCACGATTGGCGAAGCATCTGAAGACATCCTGCACTTCAGTCTTATAGAGAATTATATGCAGCCAGGTATATCTTGAGTAATCATCAACAATAACGAAACCATAGAGGCAAGCAGTGGTAGTAAGAGTAGAGTAGTGAGTAGGGCCAAATAAGTCCATGTGAAGCAGCTCGAAGGGTTGAGATGTCGTCATGATTACTCAAGATACGGATACTGAGGGAGTCCCGGATTAGGGGTGTCCGGATAGCCGGACTACCATCATCGGCTGAACTATCATCGGCCGGACTATCATCATCGACCGGACTCCAAGACTATGAAGATATAAGATTGAAGACTTCGTGCCGTGTTCGGATGGGACTTTCCTTGGCGTGGAAGGCAAGCTTGGCGATACGGATACGTAGATCTCCTACCATTGTAACCGACTCTATGTAACCCTAGCCCTCTTCGGTGTCTATATAAACCGGATGGCTCTAGTCCGTAGGACAACAACAACCATTACAATCATACCATAGGCTAGCTTCTAGGGTTTAGCCTCCTTGATCTCGTGGTAGATCCACTCTTGTAAACATCCACAATATCAATATCAATCAAGTAGTACGTAGGGTTTTACCTCCATCAAGAGGGCCCGAACCTGGGTAAAACATCGTGTCCCTTGTCTCTTGTTACCATCCGCCTAGACGCACAGTTCGGGACCCCCTACCCGAGATCCGCCGGTTTTGACACCGACATTGGTGCTTTCATTGAGAGTTCCTCTGTGCCGTCACCGATAGGAAGGATGCCTCCTCCCATCTTCAAGGACGGTATTTTCGCCAAAGGAGCCTTGGCCGCCGACCAAACTATCCGGTTAGGTGGTTTTCTTATGACCACCTGTCCGGCCACCGCTTCGACAATGACCTCTCAAGTCGTCAAAAGCAATCTTCACGTCAGCTCGGAATTCGCCGAGCGGCTGGATCTAATAGAGCTCTCGTCCGTAAACGAGCTCTTGGACCGCATTGCCGCCCTGGGAGTCGCTATAGACTACAATCAGATTGGGCTTAAAACCGATCTGAGAGAGATTAACTCTCCCCAGGTCACCCACCATGTTGCAGTGGTAGAGGAACAATGCGGCGACTCTTCTCCTGTATTGAAAACTAGTCATGTCCGGGCTCCCGAACCCCCCATGCCGGATTCCCACGGAGGGACGGACTTCGATCAAGCACTGAACTGAAAGTCAGGCATCGGACCAGACTCGTTGGACAATGTCCAGCAATCCAAGCTTCCAAATTTGGAAACTTCTCGGCCTTTGAGCCTTGAGATGGGTAGGGTTCCAGACTTAATTCCACCCACCCGCCCAGACATATGCGATCTATCTCTAATCCAGCAAGAGCCCGCTGAGACAGTACATCACTATTGGGCCAGATTCCTCCTGGTTATGGACAGGATAAAGGACTGCCGAGAGGAAAACGCAATCTCAATTTTTTGTAATAATTGCACGGACGAGGGAATCTTGAACGCCATCAGCTGTCGTGAAATTACACGCTTCGCCAACCTGGCGTCCATAGTACGAAAGTACTGTGCGATGGAGAGTTTCCGGACAACCGAAAATAAGTTTTGGGACAATCCGGCCCCGAATACAACCCTAGTCCGCAACAAAAGGGTGCATTACACTCAGGCACCAGATACAAAAACCAAAAAGCAAAAAACCCATAAAGGGCACGGAACCGTACTGGAGGGATGGCTTAGCGGACCCTGTAAAATTCACAGTACAGAAGGCGCCGTCCCAGCACATAGCCTTCGAGCATGTTGGATATTACGGCAGGTGGCCAAAAGTGGAGAGGAGCTTCTAGCCCCGGAAAACCACTCCAACAACATCGGTACGGTATCAACAGTCTTCAAGACTTTCTCATCAAATAATATGCGGAAACGAACAATCCGCAGCCTCGCCGAAGTCTACCAAGTAGCAACAACCAATCCATGGAGCGACCCAGCCATCACCTTCAATGCCAGCGACGAACCTAAATTCCGAACAGCCCGAGCTCCAGCCGCACTGGTACTTAGTCCAATATTGGACGACTTTTGACTTACAAAAGTCCTCATGGACGGCGGCAGCGGATTAAACCTCATCTACGAGGAAACCCTTCAAAAAATGGAAATAGACTGGAGCCGCATTGAGCAAAGCAGCACAACCTTTAGAGGAATAATCCCTAGCCGGGAGGCGCGCTGCACAGGAAAAATCACACTCGATGTGGTATTCGGCTCACTGGACAATTACAGATCCGAAGAAGTCATGTTCCAAGTGGCCCCGTTCAACAGCGGATATCACGCTATATTAGGACGAGAGGCATTCGCAATTTTTCAAGCCGTACCCCATTACGGGTACATGAAGCTCAAAATGCCTGGGCCCGGCGGAATGATCACTCTCGTTAGTGATCCGGACATAGCACTCCGCGCCGAAAACAAGACAGCCGCATTAGCCTTAGAGGTACTATCCGAAGCCCTAGCGGCAGAGGAACTCACCGCGCTGCGCTCTACGGTGAATAGGGACGATGTGATACTCGATAAGAGATCCAAGTCCACCTCCTTTAAACCAGCAGATGAAATAGTAAAATTCCAGGTCCACCCAATGGACCCGACAAAGACGGCCTCCATCGGGGCACAATTGAACCCTGATGTAGACGCCGCACTGCGAGAATTCCTTCGGGAAAATCGGGACATTTTTGCCTGGCACCCCTCGGATATGCCCGGAATCCCACGCAGATTGGCAGAACATAGCCTAAACATCCTAAAAGGATTCAAGCCAGTCAAACAGGCTCTTCGACGATTTTCCCAACCCAAAAGACAGGCAATGGGAGAAGAGCTAGCCAAACTATTGGAAGCCGGATTCATCAGAGACATCAAACATCCGGATTGGCTAGCAAACCTGGTAATGGTACCAAAGAAGGACAAATCCTGGCGCCTATGTGTCGATTTCAAAGACCTAAATAAAGCCTACCCAAAGGATCCCTTCCCCCTCCCCGCATCGACCAAATCATCGATGCCACTACAGGGCACGATTCGTTGTGCTTCCTGGACGCATACTCCGGCTATCATCAAATCAAGATGGCAGAAGCGGATCAAGCCGCAACGGCATTCATTACTCCATATGGACCATTCTGCTTCAACATGATGCCCTTCGGACTTAAAAACGCCGGCGCAACATATCAGCGCATGATTCAGACATGTCTGGCTACCCATATCGGCAAAAAAGTAGAGGCATACGTAGACGACGTAGTCGTCAAAACTAAACACGTCGAAACTCTAGTAGACGACTTGAGGCTCACATTCGACAACCTCAGAGCATATGACATCAAGCTGAATCCAGAAAAATGCGTTTTCGGCGTACCAGCTGGAAAGCTGCTGGCCTTCATCGTATCCGGTAGAGGAATTGAAGCAAACCCAGCCAAGATCCGAGCTCTGTCACAGCTAGATATCTCAAAAGACCTCAAGCAAATACAAAAATTGACTGGATGCATGGCGGCTCTAAGCTGCTTTATCTCCCGTCTAGGAGAAAAGGCATTTCCCCTCTATTGCCTCCTTAGGCGCACTGAACACTTCGAGTGGACGGATGCTGCCACCGCCAGACTCGAAGAAATAAAGGCCATATTGGCAACAAATCCGGTCCTGGCTGCGCCCAACCTGGGCGAACCAATGTTGTTATACATCGCAGCAACGCATCAAGTTGTAAGCGCGGTACTCGTCGTCGAACGAGAGACAGAAGGGCATAAATTCCCTCTTCAAAAACCAGTATACTACGTATCCACTGTGTTAACCTCCTGCAAGTCCCGTTACCCACACTATTAGAAGATAGCATACGTGGTGTTCATGGCATCCTGGACGCTCCGACACTACTTTCAAGAGTGTTCGATAACAACACTACTAGAAAAACCGCTACTAATGGCGCACCTAATTTGGCCATTAATGGCGCATCACTGGTGCGCCATTACCAGCACGCCATTAGTAATTTTTACTAATGGCGCACGACTGGTGCGCCATTAGTATCTGGTATACTAATGGCGCACCACTGGTTGTCCATTAGTATAGGCCACGGTGCGCCATTAGTATGCCTCCCAGGGGCCATGTATACCTAGGTGCTTTGGCATACTAATGGCGCACGACAACGGGATGCGCCATTAGTAACTTCGGCATACTAATGGCGCACTATTTAGTGATGCGCCATTAGTGATGCGCCATTTTGAATCTAGATCTGGATCGTGATTTTTTGCCCATTTTTTGCTCGTTTTTTGCTTGTTTTTTGGCACGACATTATTTCAAATTTTGTTCCTGTTTTTGGATCTTGTACGTTCTTTTGCCGTGGTCTTTTGCCGGAGAGGAGTTCACCGGAGAGGAGTTCGCCGGAGAGGAGGAGGAGGAGGTTACCGGAGAGGCGCTCGCCTACATCGTCGGAGAGGAGGAGGAGGAGGTCGCTGGAGAGGAGTTCAACGGAGCATCGGAGAGGAGGAAGGAGAAACCATGAGGGGATGGGAGGAGAGGAGGGAGGAGGAGCTCACCGGAGAGGAGGGAGGAGGAGCTCACTGGAGAGGAGGGAGGAGGAGCTCA
>NC_057801.1:533699955-533712858 GCF_018294505.1 Triticum aestivum | reverse complement strand
GGGAGGGGAGGAGGGAGGAGGAGGTCGCCGGAGGGGAGCAGGAGGTTACCGGAGAGGAGAAGTATCATGGAGGAGAGAAGGGAAGATGGAGTGGAGGAGAGGAGGAGATGGAGTGTAGGAGAGGTGGAATGAAGAGATAAGGAGGAGAGGACCACGACCAGCCATATATACGGCATACTAATGGCGCACCGCGGGCAGGTGCGCCATTAGTAATTTTTTTTATTTTTTTTATTTATTTTGAATTTTGAAGGCGGGAAGATACTAATGGCGCACCATGGGCAGGTGCGCCATTAGTAATTTTTTTAAATTTTTTTGACTTATTTTGAATTTTGAAGGAGGGAAGATACTAATGGCGCACCATGGGCAGGTGCGCCATTAGTAAGTTTGAATTTTTTTGAATTTTTTTGCCTCTCCAGATCTTAAAAGCCTCGTATCTTTTTTTCTATTAGGTTTTTGAGGATTTTGAAAATTTGGATGTAACTTTTCGAGTAGATGATTTTTCATCTAAAAAACTTTTTCATCCGAGTTAGTATGCAAAAGTTATGCCCATTTTTACAAATTCTCGCGAGATTTTGCAAATGAAGTCAAAATTCATATTTGCAAATTTTCCCAATAACTAGGACACATATCACATGGGAAACTTAGTTTCTTTTATTTTTTGACATTTTCATCATTTTCTTTTATTTTTTTTAAAACTGAAAAGGCGATCCACAGGGTGGGGTGCATTCGGTGGAAGTGGTGGCCAAGTTACTAATGGCGCACCGTGGCATGGTGCGCCATTACTAGTTCAACTAGTAATGGCGCACCACTCCCACGGAGCGCCATTAGTAGTTTTGAAAAAAATTGAAAAAAAAGTTTTAATTTTTTTTACTAATGGCGCACCGTGGGAGTGGTGCGCCATTACTAGTTCAACTAGTAATGGCGCACCACTCCCACGGTGCGCCATTAGTAGTTTTGAACAAAATTTTAAAAAAAATATTTTTACTAATGGCGCACCGTGGATGTGGTGCGCCATTAGTATTTGGACACTAATGGCGTACCAACACATGGTGCGCCATTAGTATATAGTAATGGCGCACCACATGTCTGGTGCGCCATTAGTGTCAATTCCATCTATAGCCCTTTTCCTAGTAGTGCAATGGCCTCTGAAGTACCACTTAACGACATTATAAACAACCGCAACGCGATGGGCAGGATTGCAAAATGGGCCATTGAGCTCTTACCATTTGATATAACTTACAAACCTCGGCGAGCTATAAAGTCACAAGTTTTGGCTGACTTTGTCGCTGAATGGACCGAAGCCGAACTCCCTCAAGAGTACGGCGCATACTCCAATTGGATTATGCACTTCGACGGCTCTAAAATGTTAGCCGGATTGGGGGCTGGTGTCGTATTGACGTCCCCGGCCGGGGACACAGTCCAATACGTACTTCAGATAATGTACACGGACTCCAACAACGCAGCCGAATACGAGGCCCTTTTACATGGTCTCCGAATGGCAATCTCCATGGGCATTCAATGCCTAGAGGTGCGTGGGGATTCAAACCTCGCAATATCCCAAATAAATGGAGACTTTGATGCCAAAGATCCGAAAATGGCAGCATATCGCAACGCTGTCCTAAAAATGTCAGCCCGGTTTGAAGGACTTGAATTCCGTCACGTATCCCGGGATAATAACCAAGCAGCCGACGTACTGGCACGCATCGGCGCAAAACGCGACGCTGTCCCTCCTAACACCTTCCTGGAACGGCTCTTCAAGCCATACGTACTATAGGTAGAGGAGTCCGGAAATAACAAACTGGAACAAGCCGCACCAACCGGCGATTCAGCCGATGACATAATACCTTCAGCCCACGACATAATGGCAGTAATTGCCCCATGGACAGAACCATTCCTCGCCTACTTGCTTAGGCAGGAGCTTCCCGAAGACCAAAATGAGGCCCGCTGCATTGTCCGGCGATCTAAAGCCTACAAGGTCTATGAGGGAGAACTCTATAAGAAAAGCACAACCGGAGTCCTTCAAAGGTGTATCTCCGAAGAGGAAGGGCGTGACCTTCTGGCTGAAATTCACGCCGGACTAGGCGGACACCACGCCGCAGCCTGGGCCCTTGTAGGAAAGGCATTCCGTACAGGATTTTATTGGCCGACGGCCCGGGCAGATGCTCAGGACTTAGTCCAAAGATGCGTCGGTTGTCAGCTCTTTGCTAATCAGAGCCATATGCCACCCACCGCCCTCAAAACTATACCCATTACCTGGCCGTTCGCGGTCTGGGGGCTTGACATGGTTGGACCACTTAAAGGGGGAACCCACAAGCAAAGATACCTATTGGTCATGGTGGATAAATTCACCAAATGGATAGAGGCCAAGCCAGTTAAAACGGCTGAGTCCGGACCAGTGATAGACTTCATATCCGGGGTAGTACACCGTTACGGTGTCCCCCACGGCATTATCACCGATAACGGCACGAACTTCACGGCCGACGAGGTTAAATCATGGTGCAAAAATATGGGCATCAAGCTAGATTATGCTTCAGTCTATCACCCTCAAACTAACGGTCAAGTGGAACGAGCAAATGGTCTAATAATGAGCGGCATCAAACCCAGACTAGTGTGGTCCCTTACGAAATCTGACACACACTGGGTAGAGGAGCTCCACTCCGTACTCTGGGGGCTGCGGACAACGCCTAACCGTACTACCGGATTCACACCATTTTTTATGGTATACAGCGCAGAAGCAGTTTTGCCCTGTGACATCATTCCTGACTCACCTCGAGTGCGCATGTACGAAGAAAGAGAAGCCGAGTTGGATCGGCAGGACAGCTTGGACGCATTGGAGGAAGAACGCGACGTCGCCAAGGCTCGTTCCGCATTTTATCAGCAACAGGCTCGAAGATACCAAAGCAGAGAAGTACGGGCCAAGACTTACAACGTTGGCGAACTAGTTCTACGCCTGCCGGACAAGAAAAAGGACAAGCTCAAGCCCAAATGGGAAGGCCCCTTCATCATCGATCAAGTCCTGACCGGCAGAGCGTACCGTCTACGAAATGCATCGGATAACCGACTCGAGCCGAACCCATGGAACGCAGCCCGCCTCCGAAGATTCTATGCCTAGCGCCGGACTAAGAGTTCGTCCCTTTCCCTCCGTCCAATTTTTTTTACTTCAGCTGCCTTTTGTTTATCTTTTTCTTCTCAACCCTATTCATCAAAGCCTTAAAGGGCCTACTTGCGCAACATTCACGCGCAATTGATGTGCTATCCGCTCTCATTATACCTGGGGGCTTCTTTACCAGAAGCTTAATTATAAGGGCTTCATGCCCAGTGTCACACCCTAGCTAGTCATGCATTAGAGTGTTGCATCATGTTTACTCCTTCATCAGAAACTTGAAATGGGGATGACAGAACCCCCAGTCCCCTCTGAAACCAACTAGGGTTACTAAAATAAATTTTCAATGAACCTGAAATGCCCTTCTAAAATGCCCATCATTTTTGCCTTGGTTCAGAACCTCTGACAAAAGTGGTGCACATTTTTCTAGGCCATCCTAGGGTTCTTGAATTAAATCATAACTATTTGAATTTGGGCATTTAAAATAATATAAAATATTTAAATGCTCAAATATCTCCAAACTAAAATGTTTCATGTTGGAAACAATCCAACTATGAGCCAGGAGTAGTTTGGTGATTTTTGGAATTGCCTAGGTATTTTATTTAAATCCACAAAGTTGCAGTTATATTAAATAAAACAGAAAACAGAAAAAAACTAAAAGGGAGAAGCTTACCTGGGCTCCTCCCCGTTCAGCCCAGCCAGCTGGCCGGCCCAGCCAGCAGCCGGCCCAGCCCACCTCCCTCCTCTGTCGTCTTCGTCCCGACAGAGGGAGGGGAGTGTGGCCGGCGCGCGCGCATGGCCACCGCGCCACGCCACCTGCTCGCCTGCTTGCCTGCCCTCCCCTCCTCGCTCGACGCCCTGGACGACGCCACGCCTCTCCCCCTGCTCCCTCTCACTCTCCCCCGTTTCTCCCTCGCTCTCTCTCACTCTCGGCCGAACCTCCACCGTCGCCGAGCTCGCCGTCGACGCAGCTCCGGTGACCATTTGGTCACCCCGGCGAGTCCAACACATTCGCAAGAACCCGTAGAGCATCCCTAGCGCCTCACTTTGCTCGACTTCGAGCTCCAGTACCAATCCCGCGCACGACCGAACCCCGGCGGCCGCAACCGAGCTCGCCGCCGTCGACTCCGGCCACCCCGACCCCAACGGACTCCGCCAAGAGCCGCGGGTCGTCCTCAGCTTCACTCCGGTGGTCGCCGCGTTCCATTTGGTGGCCGAAACGGCCAAAACCACTATCGCCGCCGCACTGTTGGTCGCCGCCGGCCAGAACTCCGGCGAGCTGACGTGGCCTAGTTGATTAACCACTAATCCACCACCTACTGACACTGACAAGTGGGCCCCAGGGCTTAGTCAAAGCTAACCAGCCCGGGGTCAACGCGGGATTAGCCCCTGTGACACTGACGTGTGGACCCCACACGTCAGGTTTGACCCGAGCCGGCCCTGTTGACCTGCTGATGTCACTGTGACGTCAGACTGACGTGGTAAATGATATTTCTGGAATTGAATTAAATCAGGAAATTCCAGAATATTATTTAAACTTCAAAAATTCATAACTTTTATTCTGTAACTCCAAATTGGACAAATTATATATGAAAAATGATCAGAAAAATCCAATCTATCCATCTGTACTATTTTCATGCATGATCAAACAAGTTAAATTGATGTTTTAAACAGAACAAGAAAAAGCACTTTAAAAGGCCATATTTGAATTTAAAATTTGAATCTTTGATTCAAATTTGTTCAAATCCTTCTGGCTTTAGTTTCATTAGCCCAACACACTCATATTGCCATGTTTCATGCATGCATCATATTGTTGCATATTGTTTGGCAATGTGGTGTATCGATGTCCTTTGCGACAGGTTCTGTTTCCGAGGAGTACCCTGATTACCCTAGCGAAGAACCGTATCCGTGCATCGAACCATCAGGCAAGCAACCAACCATTTGATCATATCGATACAATCCCATGTTCTCGCTCCTGCTCTCTTTTACTGCATTAAGACAACGCGATTCAAACTGCTGTGTGCTACGGTAGTTGAACCCATTTCCTCTGCATGACCTGTCATTGCCACAGTAACTAGATGAAACCCACTAGCATGTGTAGGAGTTGATTGAGCCATATGTATGTGTTGTTCCTACCTTGCTATGCCTGCTATGCTTAGAGTCGTGTCAGGTCTGGTTCATCTGGGGGATGGGCTAGAGTGAAATGATTATGTCGGTAATGAGAGTGGTGTGGTGAGCACGATTTGGTAAAGGTATCGATGAGAGGCCATGTAGGAGTACATGGTGGGTTGTTTCATTGAAGCCGACCTTAAGCACTGAGATCTGTATGTGTGATTTAAGAATCAGCTACTACCATGCATTGGGCCCGAAACCAATGGACCCTCTCGACTTCTTATTCACCCTAGTTCTCCGTCCAGGAGTTGCAAGTAGTTTCTGGTGTTTGTAGCCTACTGGAGGCCGTGGACAGCGCTGACCGTAGGGGTGGGCTGTGATGCGGTAGGTACGTGGCCGGGTGTACCGAATACCCGTTAGGTATCTCGGGAACCCTGTTCACATCGTTCGGGGCCGTATGGGAAACCTCGGCCGGACTCCCTGCGGATGGAACCTGAATAGGCGATAAACCTGGACTGGAGGCTTAGGTGATTAGGTAGGTCGTGGCCGACACCCACGTTGGGCTTCCGCTTGAAGGTTGCCGAGTACATGTCGTGTAAACGACGGTAAGTGGTGAGAGCGTGTATGAAGAAGTACCCCCTGCAGGGTTAACATGATCTATTCGAATAGCCGCGTCCGCGCTACTTGGTTGCCTATACAGTTCATAGACAAGTAAATGGAAACTACTAAAAGCCTCAAGATAAGTGTGAGTGCCGAGGATGGCTCCTCCGTAGGAGGACGGAGGTGGATCCTCGGTAGTGTATTGAAGTGGTGAATAGTGGACTCGTGTGCGCAAAACTATTTCAAGTTGAAGTATCGTAGGATAGCCTAGCCAAGAGTCAAAGCTGGCTTGCTGCAATAACTCCACCAACCCTTCTTGATACTATGCATGTATGTAGGATCTGATGTAAGTCTTGCTGAGTACCTTTGTACTCATGTTGCTATAATCTACATTTTTACAGAAGACGCTGCAACCCCTTCTGATGGGTTCTATGTAGACGTTGACATCAACGAGTAGGCTAAAGACCCAGGTGGTGACCCTGAGCTTGTGAAGGACCTTGTAGTATAGCTAGGCTTCCCAAGCCTCTTTTATTTTACTAGTTGTCTGTACTCAGACAAGCTACTTCCGCTGCTGGTTTGTATGACTGTATGACTTGTATGTGGGGTCGTGAGACCCGTACCTTTGTGTATGTTATGTATGGCTCACTGAGCCTTAAATAAAGTACTTGTGTCATAGAGTCATGTTGTGATGCTTCGTTGTATTTGCACATATCGAGCATATTGTGTGTATGATTGAAATTCTTGGTATGTGTGGGATCTGACTATCTAGTTGTTTATCTTTAGTAGCCTCTCTTACCGGGAAATGTCTCCTAGTGTTACCGCTGAGCCATGGTAGCTTGCTACTGCTCTGGAACACTTAGGCTGGCCGGCATGTGTCCTTCTTCGTTCCTGTGTCTGTCCCTTCGGGGAAATGTCACGCTTTGAGTACCGGAGTCCTGTTAGCCCGCTACAGCCCGGTTTACCGGAGTCCTGCTAGCCCAGTGCTACAGCCCGGACCCACTTGCTGATGACCGACACGTTCGAAGCTGGGTCATGGATGCCTGTCCCTGTAAGTCTGTGCCACTTTGGGTTTACAACTAGTCATGTCAGCCTGGGCTCTTTATCATATGGATGCTAGCGACACTATCATATACGTGAGCCAAAAGGCGCAAACGGTCCCGGGCAAAGGTAAGGCGACACCCGTGGGAATACCGTGCGTGAGGCCGCAAAGTGATATGAAGTGTTACCGGCTAGATCGATGTGACATCGAGTCGGGGTCCTGACAGCGTTGAATTAAATCAGGAAATTCCAGAATATTAATTAAACTTCAAAAATTCATAACTTTTATTCTGTAACTCCAAATTGGACAAATTATATATGAAAAATGATCAGAAAAATCCAATCTATCCATCTGTACCATTTCCATGCATGATCAAACAAGTTAAGTTGATGTTTTAATCAGAACAAGAAAAGGCACTTTAAAAGGCCATATTTGAATTTGAAATTTGAATCCTTGATTCAAATTTGTTCAAACCCTTCTGGTTTTAGTTGCATTAGCCCAACACACTCATATTGCCATGTTTCATGCATGCATCATATTGTTGCATATTGTTTGGTGATGTTTGTGTATCGATGTCCTTTGCGACAGGATCTGTCCCCGAGGAGTACCGTGATTACCCTAACGAAGAACCGTATCCGTGCAACGAACCATCAGGCAAGCAACCAACCATCTGATCATATCGATACAATCCCATGTTCTCGCCCCTGCTCTCTTTTACTGCATTAAGACAACGCGATTCAAACTGCTGTGTGTTACGGTAGTTGAACCCATTTCCTCTGCATGACCTGTCATTGCCACAGTAACTAGATGAAACCCACTAGCATGTGTAGGAGTTGATTGAGCCATATGTATGTGTTGTTCCTACCTTGCTAAGCCTGCTATGCTTAGAGTCGTGTCAGGTCTGGTTCATCTGGGTGATGGGCTAGAGTGAAATGATTATGTCGGTAATGAGAGTGGTGTGGTGAACACGATTTGGTAAAGGTATCGATGAGAGGCCATGTAGGAGTACATGGTGGGTTGTTTCATTGAAGCCGACCTTAAGCACTGAGATCTGTATGTGTGATTTAAGAATCAGCTACTACCATGCATTGGGCCCGAAACCAATGGACCCTCTCGGCTTCTTATTCACCCTAGTTCTCCGTCCAGGAGTTGCAAGTAGTTTCTGGTGTTTGTAGCCTACTGGAGGCAGTGGACAGCGCTGACCGTAGGGGTGGGCTGTGATGCGGTAGGTACGTGGCCGGGTGTACCGAATACCCGTTAGGTATCTCGGGAACCCTGTTCACATCGTTCGGGGCCGTATGGGAAACCTCGGCCGGACTCCCTGCGGATGGAACCTGAATAGGCG
Source organism: Triticum aestivum (assembly GCF_018294505.1). Taxonomy (NCBI): domain Eukaryota; kingdom Viridiplantae; phylum Streptophyta; class Magnoliopsida; order Poales; family Poaceae; genus Triticum; species Triticum aestivum. The sequence goes on along the minus strand of NC_057801.1, from coordinate 533,704,659 downwards.
ATAAACCTGGACTGGAGGCTTAGGTGATTAGGTAGGTCGTGGCCGACACCCACGTTGGGCTTCCGCTTGAAGGATGCCGAGTACATGTCGTGTAAACGACGGTAAGTGGTGAGAGCGTGTATGAAGAAGTACCCCCTGCAGGGTTAACATGATCTATTCGAATAGCCGCGTCCGCGGTAAAGGACTACTTGGTTGCCTATACAGTTCATAGACAAGTAAATGGAAACTATTAAAAGCCTCAAGCTAAGTGTGAGTGCCGAGGATGGCTCTTCCATAGGAAGACGGAGGTGGATCCTCGGTAGTGTATTGAAGTGGTGAGTAGTGGACTCGTGTGCGCAAAACTATTTCAAGTTGGAGTATCGTAGGATAGTCTAGCCAAGAGTCAAAGCTGGCTTGCTGCAATAACTCCACCAACCCTTCTTGATACTATGCATGTATGTAGGATCTGATGTAAGTCTTGCTGAGTACCATTGTACTCATGTTGCTATAATCTACATTTTTACAGAAGACGCTGCAACCCCTTCTGATGGGTTCTATGTAGACGTTGACATCAACGAGTAGGCTAAGGACCCAGGTGGTGACCCTGAGCTTGTGAAGGACCACGTAGTATAGCTAGGCTTTCCAAGCCTCTTTTATTTTACTAGTTGTCTGTACTCAGACAAGTTACTTCCGCTGTTGGCTTGTATGATTGTATGACTTGTATGTTGGGTCGTGAGACCCGTACCTTTGTGTGTATGCTATGTATGGCTCTCTGAGCCCTAAATAAAGTACTTGTGTCGTAGAGTCATGTTGTGATGCTTCGTTGTATTTGCACATATCGAGCATATTGTGTGTATGATTGAAATGCTTGGTATGTGTGGGATCTGACTATCTAGTTGTTTATCTTTAGTAGCCTCTCTTACCGGGAAATGTCTCCTAGTGTTACCGCTGAGCCATGGTAGCTTGCTACTGCTCTGGAACACTTAGGCTGGCCGGCATGTGTCCTTCTTCGTTCCTGTGTCTGTCCCTTCGGGGAAATGTCACGCTTTTAGTACCGGAGTCCTGTTAGCCCGCTACAGCCCGGTTTACCGGAGTCCTGCTAGCCCAGTGCTACAGCCCGGACCCACTTGCTGATGACCGACACGTTCGAAGCTGGGTCATGGATGCCTGTCCCTGTAAGTCTGTGCCACTTTGGGTTTACGACTAGTCATGTCAGCCCGGGCTCTTTATCATATGGATGCTAGCGACACTATCATATACGTGAGCCAAAAGGCGCAAACGGTCCCGGGCAAAGGTAAGGCGACACCCGTGGGAACACCGTGCGTGAGGCCGCAAAGTGATATGAAGTGTTACCGGCTAGATCGATGTGACATCGAGTCGGGGTCCTGCTTGGTATGTGTGGGATCTGACTATCTAGTTGTTTATCTTTAGTAGCCTCTCTTACCGGGAAATGTCTCCTAGTGTTACCGCTGAGCCATGGTAGCTTGCTACTGCTCTGGAACACTTAGGCTGGCCGGCATGTGTCCTTCTTCGTTCCTGTGTCTGTCCCTTCGGGGAAATGTCACGCTTTGAGTACCGGAGTCCTGTTAGCCCGCTACAGCCCGGTTTACCGGAGTCCTGCTAGCCCAGTGCTACAGCCCGGACCCACTTGCTGATGACCGACACGTTCGAAGCTGGGTCATGGATGCCTGTCCCTGTAAGTCTGTGCCACTTTGGGTTTACGACTAGTCATGTCAGCCCGGGCTCTTTATCATATGGATGCTAGCGACACTATCATATACGTGAGCCAAAAGGCGCAAACGGTCCCGGGAAAAGGTAAGACGACACCCGTGGGGATACCGTGCGTGAGGCCGCAAAGTGATATGAGGTGTTACCTGCTAGATCGATGTGACATCGAGTCGGGGTCCTGACAGCGTTGGCATCAGAGCCGGACTGCCTGTAGGTTCTCCAAGCCAAACTGGTCGATGTTGAGTCTAGAAATTCTTTAGTTATATGTAGGGGAATTGTTTGTGGGATGGAACGTAAGGCTCTTTTTACTCCTTATACCTTATGACTTTCTGATCTGAGTCAGTCCATTCTTCCACCGGGGGTTAAGGAATTAGGATCTGTTCTCTCTATCAGGATCACGTGTTACTAATCAGTAGTACCTTATAAGTTTGATGGTTACCAGCCTAGTTCAGTTCTACTACCACATTATGTTGTTAGAATGGTTCCAGAACTTTGATATGATGATGTTGGGTGTGTACGAAATCCTTTGTCAAATGTCTCAATATCCTTTTTGAGCATTTACAGCTGTTATGCTGCCGAAATTTTGCTAGAAATTCTAATGCCTTTGCATTATGATTATGCTTTCAGATGGCCACTCGCGACCTCAATCAAGTGGTTCGCCTGACTCGATGCCTAGATGTACCCGGCCATACTGCTAAGTTGGTCAGGGTAATGACTGAGGTTGGATACCGCTGGTATCCTGAGTACACGGTCGAAGAGCAATTCCGAGACTTCAACCAAAGCCAGTATCTCTGCACTGTCAGGATATTTCCATCTTATCCTGGATCCACTGAGCCTCTTCACTGCTCCTATGGACTCGGGGTTACTATCGAGATGGCTGTGCAGGATGCCGCCTACTCTATGATGACCATTATGCGAGTCAGATCTGGTCTATTTCGGGACTCTGACTTCCGGTATATGCCAGGATCACTTCCGGGAGCACAAGGATATCTCCAAGCTATTTATGCTGACTCCACTCAGGAGGATTCACGGACTCGCACCACTGCTGAGATGCTCGAGGATAAGGACCGTGAAAATCGGGCCTTAAGGTTAGAGCTCTTCAATACCCGTGCTGATCACTGGGCCACTTTGACTCGGTTCGCACCGGCGGTGCAAGCTGGATATTCAGATATGCGCGATCTCTATCCTGTGAGATCTGCTCTGCCGGACGTGATGGTTTGGCGTGATGTAGGAGGCATCACCCCACCTCGCGGCCCCCGCAGGCCACCGTTTGCTGGTCCAAGACCTCATCCTAGTCCCTATGGTCCACAAGCTCCGCGAGACCGTCTGTTTCCGGATGATCATGTTGAACTTCCGGGCTATGGAGGTGATTTCTACGAGGACTACTACGGATCGGTCTGAGTTAGTAGTAGTATCACTAGTTCGCACTAGCTGTGTTGTCTATCGTCCTGCGTGACTCGTGGGATATGACCTAGTTTGTACTCCTTCCGGAGGTGTAGAAAAATAATGTATAGGAGCTTGGAATGCCTCCGATGAGATGTAATCCTCTTTTCACCGTATTAGTACTTTGCTTGGTCTTGTACTAAACCTGTATGGTGTGTATGACGATGGAATAAAGAAGCAGTTTCTGTATCTACCATGTCATACGGATGATCATCTTACATTTCGAGTTATTCCTTACATTCTATATCCGATGTCGGAATTTTATCATCCTGACTAAATCATTGTCTTGTTTACCTAGGATGGTCAACACGCGCGCTAACCCTGCTTCCCAAGAGCAGGCCGAAGGCAGTGAAGCCAGGAATGAAAATCTGCCTCATCCTCCTTCACTAGCCGAGGTGATGATGGAAGCTGAGAGAAACAAGCGGGAGACAAACCGTTTGTTGGAGCGTATAGAACAGAATACAGCACACCATCAGAGGGCTAACGTGGTGTCACTCAGTGATTTTATCAAATTGCATCCACCCACGTTCCACCACTCCGTCGAGCCTCTCGACGCTGATGACTGGCTTCGCAGTATCTCTCACAAGCTGCGTTCCGCGTTGGTAGCGGAGGCTGACAAGGTCACCTTCGCCGCATATCATCTTGAAGGCCCCGCCAGTCTATGGTGGGAGAATTATGGAGCCATGCGCCCAGCGGGCCATGTCACAACTTGGGCTGAGTTCAGTGAGGCTTTCCGTGAACATCACATTCCGGAGGGTCTCATGGACCGTAAGCGTGAAGAATTTTGCAATTTCACCCAAGGCCGACTTTCTGTGGATGTCTATAGCAGGGAGTTTGGTAATCTTGAACGATATGCAACCGAGGAAGTTTCTACTGACGCCAAGAAGCAAGCAAGGTTCCGCAAGGGCCTTAGTCCTGAGCTTCGCCGCGACCTCCGTCTGCATGAGTGCACATCCTTTTCGAAACTTGTCAACAAAGCCATCAGTGCTGAAACTAGTCAGACTGACTATGACGCAACCCGCAAGCATGGACGTGACACGGGTTCCTCATCCAGTGCTGGTCCTCAGAAGCGCCGCGTGTGGGTACCCAACACCGCCCTGCCACCCAGGTTCACACCGAGGCCATCTTTCCAGGCGCCTCGCCCCGCTCAACAGTCTGCTCCAGCCAAGCCCTATGGGGGTCCATCCAATAATGCTCCTCCACGTACCAGTTCCGTGACTTGTTTCAAGTGTGGGGAATCTGGTCATTATATGCGTGAGTGTCCCCAGACCAACCCCAACCAATCTGCTAAAGCTGTTGGCCGTGGCAAGCCGACAGGAAAGGTGTTCCATGCTAAACCGGTCACCGCTTCACGTGGCCATGTCAACTGTGTCTCTGCCGAAGAAGCTCAAGAGGATCCCAACGTCGTTCTCGGTACGCTTCTTGTTAATTGCCACCCGGCATCTGTTCTTTTCGATACAGGAGCCTCTCATTCCTTTATATCTGAAAATTATGCTCGTTTGCATAACGTTGCATTCTGTGATCTGCCGTCCACTATGGAAATCTCTACCCCTG